>NC_079205.1:13971330-14048830 GCF_026745355.1 Beta vulgaris subsp. vulgaris | reverse complement strand
CGCTGGATATTTCCATCTCTAGTCCTCGGGTGCATTGAATTTGGGATGCTTGATCATTTTGAGAAAGTTCTTTCGAAGATGAACACTCTTTGAAACATGGTGGTAACTAGTACCACACCTAATAGGATAAGGACGTATTTTCCTTCGTACTTTTTCTTCTCATCTTGTAATGGGAAAATTTTGATGCACGACTCAATGAACTCTTTTAATAAGGGTGTGCGAAACTCCATGGTTTACCAACTTCATAATATATATTATATAATATATATGTATATAAAATATATATATATATATATATATATATATATATATATATATATATATATATAATATATATATATATATATATATATATATGTATGTATGTATGTATGTATTATATGTATAATATATGTATGATATATGTACAATATGTGTAATATATATGCAATATAAACATATATATATATAATTTTTTTCGAAATTTGAAGTTTTAGATTTCAATTGATGATTTATAAACTTAGGAAATAAATTTTTAGCGTTATTTTTACTTCAATCTAAAGTTTTTAAAGCCAAAAAAGTATCTGGAAACTTGTTTAAATTATTTTGGGAAGTAAGTATAAGAGTTATTTTGATTGACGTTACACACTTGAATAAATTGTTAGCTCTGTCATTGTTGTCGCCTGTCAGGTCCTTGGGTGCATTGAATTTGGGATGCACGATCATTTTAAGAAAGTTCTTCCAAAGATAAACACTCTTCGAATCATGGTGGTAACTAGTACCACACCTAATAGGATATGGACATATTTTCCTTCGTACTTTTGCTTCTCATCTTGTAATGGGAAGAATTTAATGCACGACTCAATGAACTCTTTTCATAAGAGTGTGCAAAACTCCATGGTTTATGAACCTCATAATATACTTCCTCCGTTTAGAAATAGTTGCACCATATGCATAATGTTTACTAATTCACATCTTACACTTTGATTATTTTGGTGATTTACATTTTAGGAAAAACATAGTCATATGGGATCTTGTTAGATTTGACTCGATGTATATTTTTTTAACATTAACCTTTTATAATTTTTATTCATTGATAATTGAAGTTATTAACGTCTGAAGCCCTTTCATCGACAAACGTGAAAACATGAAACGGTGCAACTATTTTTAAACGGAGGAAGTATATTATATACTATATATATATATATATATATATATATATATATATATATATATATATATATATATATATATATATATATATATATATATATATATATATATATATATATGAATTATATGTATAATATATGTAAAAAATATGTGCAATATATATGCAATATAAACATAAATATAAAATATTTGTCGAAATTTAAAGTTTTAGATTTTCAATTGATAATTTATTAACTTATGAAATAGATTTTTAGTGTTATATTTACTTCAAGCTAAATTTTTTAAAGCCAAAATATCTAGAAACTTCTTTAAATTATTTTGAGAAGTAATTATATTTATGTTTAAGAGTTAGTTTTGATTGACGTTAACACACTTGAATAAATTGCTAGCTCCGCTATTGTTGTTGCCTATCGGGTCAGATGAACAATCTTTGAAGCATGGTGGTAACTAGTAACACACCTGATAAGATATGGACATATTTTCCTTTGCACTTTTTCTTCTCATCTTGTAATAGAAAAAATTTAATGCACGGTTCAATGAACTCTTTTCATAAGGGTGTGCGAAACTCCATGGTTTATCAATTTCATAATATATATTATATTTTTTATATAATATATATGTATATATATAATATATATGTATATATATAATATATATGTATATATATAATATATATAATATATTATATTATATGTATAACATATGTACGTATATAATATTATATATGTATATATTTAGTATTATATATATGTGTGTATTGTATAATATATATAATATATATTTATAATATATATTATATTGCATATATTGTAATATATAGTATATCTATATATATACAATATTATATATATATATATATATACTATTTATGCCACTTTAATGATATCATTGAAAACTTTTGTTTGGAATTGCTTAATTGGAGCACCGTGTGATTGTTAGCAGGCAATAATTTACATGTATATTCTAAATAGTTTTTGTAAGTACAAAAGAGTTGAATGCAGAATCGTGTTATAATTAAGTTCCTTCACACCATGAACAGAACAAGCATCCAACAGGCTCATGCAGCGAAGCATATGTTTTATTAATCATAAAAATCTTCATCACTTTCATCATATCCTAAGAATAAAAACATAATCCAGTTGAGGCGTGTCTAATCTATAGATATTTTGGCTGCTGAAATATTTATGAGACTATGACAATATCATATGAGCGAAGAACCTCAGAAAACCCCAATTGGCGTAAATCTGCACATAATAACCTGACTTAATCTACACATAATCGAGTGGTGTCGATATGCACTTTCTAATAACCTCATTTAACACATAGGTAGATAATACAATCTTTGGGAACATCTAAATCAACAAATAGATTTCATCCTTCCTTGATCTCGCTCTACGCAACATTAATTGACCAATTTCTATGCCAATCGTATGCTTCATCCCTATAACAATTATATTCATGTAATTAGTCCCACAAACAACTAATCCAAGAAAATGTCCAAGCTAAAAATTGTTTGAATAGAGTATCTACTAAGAGGGTTGGAACTCTATAGACAATTTAGAACTTGTCATCTTCTTTGCCAGATTTACCATCAAGATTCTTAGAAATTGCAAGCTTTACCTCTATATAATACTTCATTTAAAATAGAAATTGAGAATGGTTCCAAGGATAGCATAGATGAGAATTGTTGCTATCGGGTCCTCATGTGCATTTAATTTGGGATACACGATCATTTTAAGAAAGTTCTTCCAAAGATGAACACTCTTTGAAGCATGGTGGTAACTAGTACCACACCTAATAAGATGAGGATATATTTTTCTTCGTGCTTTTTCTTCTCATCTTGTTATCGGAAGAATTTAATGCACTGCTCAATGAATTCTTGTCATAATGGTGTGCGTAACTCCATGATTTATCAACTTCATAATATATCTTTTATATTATATTATATATATATATATATATATATTATATATATATATATATATATATAATATATATATATATATATATATATATATATATAAATAAATAAATATATATAATATGCATATATATATAATATATTATATTATATGTATAATATATGTATTATAATATATACATATATATTATATATGCCACTTTAATTATCCTCATTGAACACTTTTGTTTGGAATTGCTTAATTTGAGCACTATGTGAATATTAGCAGGTAATAATTTAAATTTATATTCTAAATAGTTTTTGTAAGTACAAAAAAGTTGAATGCAGAATAATGGTATAATAAAGTTCCTTCACACCATGAACTGAACAACCATCCAACAGGCTGACGCAGCGAACCATATATTTTATTAATCTTACATATCTTCATCACTTTCATCGATATCCTGAGAATAAAAACATAATCCAGTTGAGGCTGTCTACTCTACCGACATTTTGGCCGGTGAAATATTTATGAAAGTATCATAATGTCATATGAGTGAAGAACCTATAAAATTCCAGTTGACGTGCACATTATAATAACCTAAATTAATCTACACATGCATAATCGAGTGGTATCGATAAGCACTTTCTAATAACCTCACTTAAAACATCTGTAGATAATTCAACCTTTGGAAACATCTAAATCAACAAATAGATTTCATGATTCCTTTATCTCGCTTTATGCAACATTAATTGACCAATTTCTATGTCAGTTGTATGCTTCATGCCTATAACAATTCCATTCATGTAATAAATCCCACAAACAACTGATCCAAGAAAATATCCAACTTAAAAATTGTTTGAATTGAGAACTTGTCATCTTCTTTGCCATACTTGCCATCAAGTTCTTAGAAATTGCAAGCTTTACCTCTATATAATACTTCATTTAAAATAGAAATTAAGAATGGTTTCAATCTTTATAAAAGCATGACATACTATGTAGCTCGAAATTTAAGGTTATATCATATAAACCAAATCATGGCCATATTTTCCATGTAGGTTGCTACTCTATTTTCGTAAATAATCTCGATAAGTCAACTCTTCATGATATAATTGATAAACTTCATTGCCAATGAGGAATTTGGAATATGGTTAAACCAGTGTATCTAACAATGCTCCATTGAAGCTCTCATTTTTTCCGCATTTACCGTCGCCCAATGGAGAACACTTTTGTATCTACCATTAGTCATAATTTTTCATTAAAACAAATTAGTAAGATAAAGTTATACATGTAATAATTTAGCACAATATACTTCCTTCTTTATTTGATCCATGATTACAGTTTGACAGTCACACATGTTATTGTTGGAGATTTAGAGGATTTATTTGGTTTGGTTCATGGTACGTTAATTTAAGTTCATAAAATGAACAAACCTCCATTTGATCCACTACATTGACAAGAAAGGATTTTGATATTGAATTCACATTCACCCAATGTCCCTCTTTTAAAAGTTGGAATCTAGATGCCCCTGTAGATTAGGAGTGTTAGCGGGTCGTGGTCTGAATGTGGAGGCAATCCTACAGCCACGAGTGGTTCTGGACATGGAGGATAATAATGGGATCCCATTATTTGGTTTCATCCTTCAATATTCGTTGATGCAAAGAATTCTTGTTCCTCCATTCCAAGGGTTTCAAAGATAGCATGGATGTGAATTGTTGCTATATCACGGACTTGTTCACAATAGTCCCTTGCTACATAAGTTCAGTAATTTATAAAGAACTAAGAAGGTGGCAAGTTAATCATTCACTAAATTATGACATACAAGATTAGACCCAAAAATGAAAAAATTATAATTCTTGACTTAGAGACCAGATCAACCAAGACTTAGGATTAAAAATACTTTTAGCCACAAAATAATAGATTAGGGATACTAGCATTGGTTACGAGTATTGAACTTGGTTATAAATAGTTACTCAAATCCTACCATGCAATGGCGGAGCAACTATCACACTAGTGAATTTAATTGAACACACTTGATATACATGGTGCAATATATGTTTGATATATGTACAATATATGTGCAATATATATGCAATATAGTCATAAATATCTAATATTTGTCGAAATTTGAAGTTTTAGATTTTTAATTGATAATTTATAAACATATGAAATAATTTTTTAGTATAATATACATTTCAAACTTATTTTTTTATGGGCAAAAAAGTATCTAGAAACTTGTTGAATTGATTTTGATAAGTAATTATATTTATGTTTAAGAGTTGATTTTGATTGAATTGATCCCACTTGAATAAATTGTTAGCTCAACCATTGTTGTCGGGTCCTCAAGTTTATTGAATTTCAGATGTACGATCATTTTAATAAAGTTCTTCCAATGATGAACACTCTCTGAAGCATGGTGGTAACTAGTACCACACCCAATAGGATAAAGGACATCTTTTCATTCGTACTTTTTCTTGTCATCTTGTAATCGAAAGAATTTAATGCACGGCTCAATCAACTCTTTCATAAGGGTGTGTGAAACTCCATGGTTTACCAACTTCATATTATATATTATATATATTATATAATATATATTATATAATATATATAATATATATTATATAAATAATATATATGTATATATATATATATATATATATATATATATATATATGTATATATATATATATATATTTGAAAGGGAGAGGGAAATGGACCACTTACTTTAATAAACGATATTGGAAAGGATGATTGAAACTTTTGAATTGTATTTTATTGATTATGAAAATGAAACTTGATACGAAACTTGTTAAGAGAATTTTTTGTTTTCTTTGCGTTCTCTTTCCAAGTCTGTTTCAAGTCTTAGTGAAAATGGATATAATGGAGTCTATTTATAGACTCGGGATGGAGGATACAATAATAATTTAGTACAATAATTAAATAGACAAAATTATTACATTCTTAGAATCTAGCTATTTTCTTCTTCAACGAATAAATTTCATCCTTCCTTGATCTCGCTCTACGCAAGATTAATTGACCAAATTCTATGCAAACCGTACGCTTCATGCCTATAACAATTTTGTTCATGTAATAAGTCCCACAAACAACTAATCCAAGAAAATGTCCAACCTAAAAATTGTTTGAATATAGTATCTATTAAGAGGGTTGGAACTCTATAGACAGTTGAGAACTTGTCATCTTCTTTACTAGATTTGTCATCAAGATTCTTAGAAGTTGCAATCTTTACCTATATATAATACTTCATTTAAAATAGAAATTGAGAATGATTTCAATCTTTACAAAATCATGACATAATATGTAGCTTGAAATTTAAGGTTATATCATATATACCTTCTTCACTTGAACCACATCAAGGCCTGATTTTCCATGTAGTTTGGCTACTTTATTGTTTTCTTAAATATCTCGATAAGACAACTCTTCAAATAATTGTTCAACATTAATGAGGAGTCTGGAGCATCGTGTAACTATTGTATCTAACGATGCTCCATACAATAGAGCCACATAATCTCTCATTTAATCTGCATTTAGTATCGCTCGATGGAGACCACTTTTGTATCTACCATTAGTAATGATGACCAGAATTCTTTCACGATTTTATAAACATCCAGCCTTATAGTTTTTCAGGCACTCTTGACGAAACGGAAATTCAACCCGTCAGGCCCCAGGGCCTTATCCGATGCACATGAGTTAACTGCTTCATCGATTTCTGACTCTGTGAAGGGTGAGATGAGGGATTCTGCTTGCTCAGGATCTAAGGTTTTAAAGTTGAGGTTTTCGAAGGTGGTTCTTGATGGGAATTTTTCCGTGAAGATGGCTTTGAAATGGGTTATGGCAGCTTTTTGTATTTGGCTGGGCTTCTTCAGAATTAATCCATTTACGGTGATGGATTCAATGGAGTTGTGTTTTTTTCTAATTGAAGCAATAGTTTTTTCTGATTGAAGCAATGGTATGGAAGAACCTCGTATTCTTATCACCTTCCTTAAGCCATTGGGCCCGTGATTTTTGAGTCCATAAAGCTTCTTTTCGTTTGAGCCATTCCCAAAGGTCCAATTGGGCTTCTTTCCTTTCTTGGAGTTCCAATTCATCCAGATTTCGATGATTTACAGTTTCATAAAATGCTTGAATGATGGATTCAAGCTTTGCAATTTTTTTTTATCAATGATACCAAATTCATCCATGTTCCACTTTTTCAGAGAGATTTTCACCAATTTGAATTTATCTGGTACAATGAGTGATGGGGATGAGGACCAAGATCCCTTGATAATTTTTAGGCAAGAGGGGTGAGAAAGCCAGCAGTTCAAGAATTGAAATGGTTTGGGGCCCCAATTCCTTTTGGAAGTGAAAGTGAGGAAAGGGAAATGATCGGATATGGTTCTATTTAGGAATTATGATGTGAGGTTTGGGAATATAGTTAGTCATTCAGGATTGATCAGAATTCGATCAAGACGACTCTTTGAGTTGCCACGGAACCATGAGAATTTTCCGTTCGAAGGTGGAATGTCCATGAGTTGGGTTTTTTGGATGAAATCATTGAAGACAGTCATTCCTGAGTTGGCTGTGTGTTGGCTCCCTCTTTCTAAAACTGAAGTGACTTCATTAAAATCGCCTATCATGAGGCAAGGAATGTTCATTTCCTTCCAAAACTTCTCAATTTCATTCCACACTTCAAGCCTTAAATCTGCTTGACAGAGTTTACACATTAATTAGCATACACTTGAAGTTTTTTGAGGGAATTTGCCCGCAAATTACAATCCAATTTCTCTCGATTTTTTATGATCCTTTGGTGAAAATTTTTGGATCCCAAGATGAAAGGATACCTCCATATTTTCCAATTGAAGGGGAAAAAATTCCATTCGAAAGAATCTAGTTTCCAGCAGGTTCGAATAATTCGGTGATCAATGATTTCCAGATTTGTCTCCTGAACGAAGATGAAATTTGGGTTTTTTGAGCTTATGATTGTGCGAAGGGAGGTTCTTTTGATTTTTTTTTTCTCCCAAGCCTCTAAGGTTCCAGGATACTATGATCATCAAAAAAAGGTAGGGGTAATGATAGTGAGATTAGAGGCATTATTGGTTTGAAGACCAATCCTATTTTTGCTTTACAAGGATGTTGTGGATTCTGTTTTGAAGGTCCTCATGTGAACCAGTGAAGATCATGCCAATCTTTTCCCAAAATCAAGAATGTCATCAGGTGAGATAGAGGATAAGTCAATTTTTTTGTTTGGGGTGGAGGATGGGGGAGAAGGCAAGTGTTTTGAGAGAGGTGGTTTTGAAGATTTTGACTTTTTCAATTGTTTTTCTTTATTTTCTTTTGTCTTAGTTTTTCATGCGCTGATTTTAACTGATTGGGTATGATTTTCTCAAACCCAGGAGAGAAAAGTGGGACTAAATCCAGAGAGGAGAGGGATGACGATATCTACATCCGAGATAAGGGCCCAAAGCTGTTAGCAATGGGAATGTGAGGAAGATTGAGTGACTTTTTTGGTGAGAGCGGGATATTGTTCTTGGACTCAAGGGGGTTTTTTGGGATTGGGCTTTTGTTGAGGGCTATTTGTGATGGGCTGGGATTATTAGTGGGCGTAATTTTTGTGTGAGAGAGGCTTTTTATTGGTGACAATTGGTTTTGCTGGTTTGATGAAATGCAGTTATTAAGACCAGATGAATCTTGCCTTTCCAAGTAAGTGGGAATGGGAGGGGTTGTTGGGTTATTAGAGTTACCTTGTTTGGTGTGTTTCTCCGGGATTTCAGTTGACTCTTTTTTTGTGATTGTCTTGGGGATCGAAACGTCATATTCCATACTCGGCTTTTTGATGTCTTTCGTGACGTCATCCTCCAATTTTTCTGAAGCATCCATGCAAGGGCTGTCATCCCGGGAAGGAGATGCTTGAGATTGCAATTTTTTGTTGCCTTTTTGTTTTTGGGTTGACAAATTTATCCCATTTTCTTATTCAAAGACAAAAACATGATACTTTTTCCCAAAATGTCAAGCCAATTTTGCAATTTTTTCTAAATAGGCAATCAGTGATCATCAAGATCTTAGTTTTGTCAAAATTTGAGTAATCAATAGATAATACTCTACCGAAGACGCTACCAATTTCATGAAAATTATCATAGTTCCAAGTTGTGAGTGGAACACCATAGACGTTTAAAGAAATTGCACGCCACTGAGTTGCAATGGAGTCATTTACTTGCCTAAATTCCACGAACCAATTTTCAAGCCATTTTCTTTCCATCATTGTAATTTTTTCCTCCATGGTTTCAAAGGTTATGAGGTGCAAAAAGCCACCTAGGGGTTTTATTGTAAGGTTAAAGACCCCTACTGCTAGAATGCATTGCAGAATTTCACTTGAGGATAAGGACGATAATGCCACAGCCACTAAGCTTCTGTTAAATAATTCTACGTTGTCCAGATTCCTTGATCCACTTATCACAAGGGAGAATTTATCATAGATATTCTCCGCTATCAAATTTTCACGAGCCTCTTCAGTGGCCTCACCAAGAATTTTTGAGCTAGTGATCCTAGCTTTTGAAGGATTTTTGTGGAAATAGCCTGGTATTGGGTTAGGTTCTTGGAATTGAGATAAAGAGATTTTAGGTGGAGATGGAGCAGTGGCGGATGAGGTTTTTTTTGGTGGTGAGTTGGAGTTAATTTTTGGGGGATGGTTTTCGGGAGGGAGTTTGGAAGGGGATGGGGTTTGGGTGCAGAGACTTCCATGCTTGTGGTCTCTAAATGATGGTTTTGGATGTTGAGTATTATTCTTAATGGGTGGGGGTTTGAAAGTAGGTATATTGGTGGGAGAGACGGAGGGTTTGTCAAATTTGGCAGGTTGGACTTTTAGAATTTTACCTTCCAGTTTCAGTCCATCCCATCGCGACAATTGCAGCATTTTGGGATTGAGGGTTTTTATATTTGATAAAAGCATAGTGAAATTTAGGATTGGATTTTTGGATGGGAGGGATTATTATGTTTGAGATTTTGCCAAATTTGTTGAACAAATTTTTGATATCCGAAACTAGAGTGTCATGGGTAAATGGGAGATGAAGATAGTCTTTGAAGCTAGTTGGAGTGGTGGGGGAAGATGAATTCTAGGTCTCCTTCTTGATACCTCGGTCCATGTCTCATGGTCTGGGTTCTAGAATGATTTCTCTCTCTCACAGGTTTCTCTCTCTAGACATTCTTTCTTTCTTTTTTCTTTTTGGTGTTAGTCCATTCCTACTTATAATTGAATGAAATTAACTACAATATATTTTCTCAAATTTCTCTTTAGATAGACAATACTGTATTTTTTAATTTTGTAAAAGGCGAAGCATAAATTAATATTTGGTGTACCCATTAGAAATTTTATAATGCAGCAGAGTTGATTTGATATTTTATCATCACGATTATGGTAGAACGGAAACTTAATAGGTACTATAACTTGTAACACGAGGATCTATTAATATATTACTCATTTACTTGCTAGATCAATTAATGTAGGAGTCCAATTTGTATGTCGACTTAATAAGCATAATTACTTCTACATTCGATAAAATTATCAATATGAATCTGTAGATTAGTTGGCTAGTGCATTAATATCTCAAATGAGAGGTTGTGGGTTCTAGTCTTTACACACACATTTTTATTATTTAATTGGTCTCAATTGCTTGAGATGGGGGAGAACATGTGGCAACATGACATTTATTTGCTTTGGGTTATATATATATATATATATATATATATATATATATATATATATATATATATATATATATATATATATATATATATATATATATATATATATATATATATATTATATATTATCACACGAGAATGCTCCTTACATAAGAAATGAGAATGAATCTCAACCACACGATTGGATTAGAGTTACATTACTTGTTCATTAGAGTTATACCCCTCCTCCCCCAAAAAAAAAAAATTCATTAGAGTTACATCACTTATTCATAAGTGTAAGTATGCATTCTCATATGAACTCACTTATATATATATATATATATGTTAATGCGCGCATAGCGTGTAAATAAGGTTAACTTTAATATAGTGAAGGAAAAATTGACAATAAGAGTCTGAATTTTGGGTGATAAATTTTTGAAAGGTCTAAGCCATTTATTAGCCTGTGTAGGTCCCTACTTTAAAGGATCTTGACTTTTAGCGAGACTTAGTGACTTAAAATTGGCTTAATAGTTTATAACTTGTTAAATGTGGGTCCTACGGAAGAGTTAAATGAGAGAAAGAAGTTGAATGTACCTATTTTCTCTCTCCTCCTTGTGAATCCCCGCAACCCCACACCACAGCACCACAGCCCTTTGCCGCCATTTCTTTTCGCTGAAAAACCACAACCAACTAACGTGTCTCCATATCTTCCGGTGCCAGCAAATGAAGGCTTGAACTGATTTTTAAAAAAAACTTAAGGCTGAAACGTCTGGCTTGGACGTTCAGCCATGGCTCAAACCTCTAGCCTGGACATTTGGGACATGGCTAGAACTCAACATTTGTTCCAGCCATGGCCTAAACGTACATGTCAGACGTTTGAACGATGGCTAGATCATCCAAGCCAAACGTTCTAGCCTTCGGTCATTTTTTTTTAAAAAAAATCGAGGTAGGTGGTATTGGGTGGTGGCGGGTGGCAGGGAAGGTAAGTGGTGGCGTGTGGCGAGTGGCAGGGAAGGTAAGTGGTGGCGATAAAATTAAAAAGTAATGTTAGATCGGGACGATTTTAAAACGATATTTAACAATCACCCATCTCCATATAATTAAGTTTGTACGGTTTAAAAATGAGGAAGATGAAAAAGAAATAAGAAGACATGTCAAAATTAGGTCGCTAACAAAAACCCCCCGTGGATGAAGGGGAAAGCTGATGACACAAATGTAAGTCCCAAAGAATGATCCTTCTCCATATAGAAATTGTTTAGTTGTTATGGGACTAATCAACATTATCAATCATAATGGTCGGTTCATTAAGTGGGACCCAACCCCATTATAAACTGACACATTATATGGAAATTGAGATCTAGTTCACATGATATGAATTCCTATTGTCCCATTTTTCATAAAAAAAGTTGTAATATACACCTGGTATACATTAACATTCTGCACATGGTCCCTCGGAATGATCTAAAACAATAACAACATTATAAGTAGAGAGCTTCCTTACAAGTTCAACTTGGAGAAATTAATTCCAATGTCATGTTTCGAAAGTTCCCCCCAACAAGCAAGTACAATTATGAGCAAAGCCTCCGCATTTAACAAATCTACTTCAATTTTAAATCTACAGACCTAAAAGATATCCACATTGTTCATTACAATTTACAATTTACAATGTACAAGGTTAGATTGTAATTATAATTCAATCTAGCTATTGAAATAATTGACACATTTGTGATGTATAAAGTAATGAAATTTATACAATGACTCACATATTATACTCAGTCATCAGGTTAAAAGTACAACCTTTATATTTACACAATGGCTCACATTTTACACTTGCTAGGTTAAAAGTACTCCCTCTATATTTACACTATGGCTCACATTGTATACTTATCAAGGTAAAAGTACTCCCTCTATATTTACACAATAGCTCACATTTTGTACTCACTAGGTTAAATATAGTAACGTACCCCCTCTATTCATAATTTACCTTTTAGCTGCTCATTTTTTTTTTTTTTAGGAAAGTAAAAAAGAAGAGACTCATAAAAGATAGTATGTAGATTTAAAGTAGAGACAAAGGGTAAATGCAACGAGTAAAAGATGCATAGGAGTTGTATTTTATCTGGGTCAACAACCCACTACTAATAGAATTAAATAAATAGTGAAATCCAACTCATCAATTCTATTAGTTTTTTAATGTTCTATTTCTAGTGTGTTAACTACCCACCAGATAAATATAGCATTGTCCATATAACATGTATCTTTCTTCACTGCTTTCAATAAGATATATTGAATTAATAACAGAAATCAACCAAAAATAACTAAGTTTTGTTAGAAAAGAGATAACTTGCACGAAAGAAAGTCTTCACACTAGTTCTCAACACTCCATAATTAAACATTCACTATAATAGCAGGGAAATGCCTTTCAAAATCGTCCCTTCTCATCCTGTCTCCACCAGTTTATTTATTCAAATCATATTTCGTAATTATATTTTAATGTGACAATTTATTTTACAACAATCCAAAAACAGTTTAATAATTGACATTAATCATGTAATTTTCCAATAATTAGGATTATTCCTGTTATAATTTATTTATTGTATTATAAAAGGTGAAGACAAAAATTGACAACTAATTAGGGACTAAAGGGGTGGTATTGTAAAACGTCACCTAATAAATAATTGACTAGTCAAATTAAATATTTGTGGTCCAAATATCCTCTTTTTCCTACAATCAATCTACTACTCTTGATAAAAAAAAAAAAAGAGTCAAACAAGAAAAGATAGAGATGTTTTCTACACGATTCCTATATACACTTTCACTCCCTATGGAGACAATACGCTGGAAGACAACAAACACTAGTAATCGTAATCAATGTTATCAACCACCATACCCAAGCCCATAAATTTCCTTTTCTTTTTTCAAAAAAGAAAAACCAAAATAACACAGCCTTACAATTAAGACACTTCACATTATTAATACCACCAAAAGACTACTACTACTACTACTAAGTCAGACTCTGCATCTGCATGCATTGCCCTTTGCCCATCAAACAAGATTAGCCACTCTTGTAATAATAAATAGGATTATGCTATATGCAGCCTTAGGATTGTATATAAAACGTAAAATACACTACTTAAAATGGAAATAAGTTGTAAATTTATGGAAAAATTTTGCATCAACCGATGTAATAAATGATCAATTAATGCAACTTATTTCCATTTTTAGCTCCTTATATACAGCCCTTAGGGCTGCATATAGCTTTTGCCTAATAAATAATAAATAATAAAAAGGATTTATCATCGTACTATGATTATGAGTCAAAGATCAAAAATTAAAAGCAGCAGCTTTCAAGTCATTGAATTTTTCAGGGAGGGAAAAATTGGAAGGGGAGGAGGGGGGGATTTTATTGATGAAATAATTGGAAATGGTTGAACAAAAGTAACAAAATAAAAAAAAAAAATATCAAAATAAACATTCATTTGATTCATATTCATCCTTCTATTCACTAACCCATTAAATTACCCACCAGACATCCAATCTCCGTCATCGTCGCTTCGAAATCGTATTTTTTTTTGTATATATCATTAACATATATACATGTACAGAATCCCTCTTTCCTACCGGCTACCGGCCAGCCACCTCTATTCTGTCTCCTCTCTTCTTTGCGACTGCACTAACCAAGGTATACACACATCCATCAAACAGAGATTTTAGGCGAGGGTCGGAGTTTTACAAGAATGATGCTGGCTAAGTGAAAATGAAAAGAAAAGTAGCTCCCTCCAAAAAATAATTTTTTGAAATAAAGGCAATATGGGCAGATGAAGGTGGAACCAGAGAGCACGGTGGACAATGAATGAATAAATTTATAAGGTGCAAAAGAGCGAGGAAAAGGGAGGAGGCGGTTCTAAGCTATCTCTCCTGGTTCTTCTGGCATTGGTTCCTAATTTGGGATTATTGTGCAGCTCGGGTTTTTATGTCACAGGTGAACTAGCAGTAATCCTCACATGTTGGATGGGCAAAAGATTGAATTTGTATGTGGAAGGAGTTTGACCAATAAGTGGTGGACGGAGGGAATTGGGTTGGATCGCTAGGGTTCATTGCAGCAACAAGAGATTTTCTGAGTAAACTTACAGAGATAAAAGTAGTTGTGTGTGTGTTAAAAACTATAGTGTTTCACCGAAGCTTCCAACACTTCACTTGTTGGGTTTACAATCTCCTTCACCCGACTACCATTCTTGTAAATCTTGAATGTCGGTACGATTCTCACATTTTCAGCGTTAGCTACATCTGCGCTCTCCTCAACATTGACCTTTAGTTATAAGAAACAAAATAATATAGCATGAGAGATTTTTCAACATTGTTCTGTTTTCAGACAAGGTAAGGGACCAAAGAAGCCATCATCTGAAGACAAGAATCAGGGAAAACAAATGTGAACGACTACTGACCTTGAGGAAATTGATGGAAGGGTATCGACCACACAGCGTATCCAAGAAAGAGGATATGCGCTTACATTGTGGGTTTGAGGAAATTTCAAAATGAACTACAGAGACACCTACAGCCCAAAAGTTCAATGTTAGATCAAATCAAAAATTGTACAACATAGAATATCATTTTTATATAGGAAATTTAACATTAAACAACACCTGGCGAAGATATCGTAGCTCTAAATTGCTCAAGGCCTGTAATTTCTTCTACATCACCACCAAATTTCATGTTGAAAACCTCCTCACCACGCGATTTCTTCAATGCAACTTGAGTATGGAATAAAGATTCAGCAACTTCATTATCATGCGGTAGTTGTTTCCTCAAAACTTCATAATCTCTAACAGCTTCACCCCATTGTTCAAGCTACAATCAACAGCAAACAAAAGGTTCAAACATGCATAATTTTTATTTGGCACGTTATAGAAGGAAACCCCAAGTTTAGAGCGTTTTCCCACAATAACCCCGTAACTATTTAGATTTTCCAATAATTCTGAACCGCTTAATTTCTCCCAACCCAACCTCATTTGTCAATTCGTTATATTTCAGCTAACAAAAAAACATTATCAGTTAATTCGAGTGAGATTTCAGCAGTTCCAAGGTTATTTAGAGATTTTTCAACAATTCAAGATTAATTGGGAAAACAGCCTATGGAATTGGAGGGAATGGGGAGGAACATAAAGGAAAAGAAAAGAGTAATTTTCCCTGGTTTGGATATAACTTTAGAGAAGGGAAGAATTGAATGGAATTAGACGGATTCAATCTCTTTTCCCTCTTAATAAACCATATCCGTCCATTGTTGTAAAGATTTGGAAGGAAATAAAAGTTTAATCTTAACTTCCTCGCACTTAGTTTCCTCTCTTATCCTCCCCTACCTATCCCTCCATGATGGCTATCCAAACAAAGTAAGGGTTACCTTACAGATTGACTTACTCTTTCCCCATTTTAAGGAAAAAACTAGAAGAGTGAGAAAGATTAGAGGCCTTATACCTTGCTGTTTGAAGCAGCCCTTCGAAGAAGGGCCTTTGTATAATTTGGGTGGATGCGAAGAGCAAAGTTACAATCTTCAATAGACTTCTCCCACATACCAAGCTTGAACCAACAGGCAGCTCTATTGCAATAAAGAACTGAGTTGGAAGGATCAAGCTTCAAGCCTTCTCCATAAGCTGAACAAGCTTCTGTATACCTTTCAGACTTAAAGAGATCATTTCCACGTGCACGAGCTCTAGCCACTAGCCTCACATTGTTTAGCAGTTTTGCAACTTCAAAGTTCCTAGGATCAGTCTTCCCAGCCTTCTCAGCACAAGTAACTGCATTCTCAAACCTGCAAGATATCCATCATCTTTTCTCACTTCCCCAACAAAACTTCTAAATCTTTCGCTCCTGATAATTAAGACTTCCTCTACTCACCTTCCAAGTGCCATCTCGATCTGGGCCCGAACATAAAAGAGGTAAGCCTCAGAAAGCATCCCAAAAAACTTACTCTGTGAACAGCAGTTCGGAGATGGTTCAACTTTCGGTATATTTGATAGGATGCTATCTATATCATCAAGTTGCTGGAGCTTTAAAAGGGATTCTGCTCTACAAGAGAAAAGCTGGACATTCATCGAATCACTTAGCTTGAGTCCCAAATAGCATATCATGAGCTTTTCCATAGACATAAAGTATATCATATTCCAGTAACCTACAGTACAGCCAGAGAAAAAAAAAACAAAAGAAGTTCACCTGAGGAGAATAATCAGCTCCAGCAGCAATTGCAGCATCTGCTTCTCGCAATGTGCTTTTCCAGTCACCGATTTTCCGGAAATCAGAACATTTACTTAGATGCTTCTCCACTGCTTGTAACTTGTGGAGTTCTGTTGCCTCAGGCTGCTGTCCTGCATAGAATAGGTGATTTCTAGCAACTTCTACCTGTCCTAACCTAAAACCAGCCAAAGACAAAAACTAAATGAATAACCATATAATAGTAAGCAAATTATTAGGGTCGGTACACAAGGTGGAAGATAGCAACTTCCATATCACATTGTAGAGGCATAGCAACATAGAAGTAACAAGAAAACGAAATGGTAAACAACTGTTTGATATTAAATTCAATTGCGGCAACCGCAATCAACAACACAAAAAAAGTCCCAGAAGCGATTCCATGACATCATTTTTATCAACTGCCACCATCAGAATTGATTTCAATTTCTCAAAGCAAGATAATTATTATGTAATGTGTGAACAATAAACATGTGTCCCTAAAAGTTGGACCTTTCTTTCTAATATAGAATCGTTGAAAGGAATTTCGGGAACATGCTCCACAGCAAATCATCAGGTGACAAGCTACCCAACCAAGTTCATTAAGCATCATAATTAAAACATAAAAAAATCAAGGCAGCCTAACTTAAACATGGACAACGACAACTCAAGATCGATGCGGAAAGAAATAACCTCAACGGGCCAGACAATTCGTGGAATCCACATCGATATGTGGCCCAAGCAAATGAAATTAGAAAATCACAAGTGTTAAAATCACTCACTAATGGCTGTTAAATCATAACATTATTGAAGTATATGGCAACTCAGCAATGTCCAAGGCAACACCATCTATACACTTAATCAATCACATTGTCCACCACATAATGCTGAAAACGAAATAATGAGCATGACAACATAGTCAACACTGTCCACCACATAAACCAAATTTACAGCTAATGAATCAAAATTAAACCAGAAAAATTAATCCAATTGGCAAAAACTGAGATCTGATAAGAATGAATCAACAATTCCATGATGATCAATGAAATGAATGGAATGGAATAAAGAAGGAATAGTGACCTAATGAGCAAAGAGGCTAATCTGAGGTGAGCCCTTCCATAAGCAGGATCCAAACTGACAGCATCCTCAGAATTCCTGACGGCCTCAGCAAGGCGACCTAAACCGGTCAATGCAGCGGCCCGGTTACTCCGGTAAGCAGGATTATTCGGCGAAAGCTCGACTGCTCGGTCATATAAAGTCAATGCCTCAGCAAAATGACCCTTCTTATACTGCTCATTCCCTAACCTCTTTACCTCCTCTGGATCCGATATCCCCATCACCTTCTTCTTCATCATCATCGGATCCTGCAATTCTCCTGACCGCTGGGAAGGGGCAGGGGAAGGGGCAGTGCCAGCTACACTACCACCTGACCGCATTATACTCCCATGTCCATAATTCCCTCTCCCTAACCCCAACACATCTGACCTTGACACAGTCCGGGCAGCTCCCATTCCCATGCCCGTCTTCAATGTCCTGCCCGCCGGGCAGATATTTCCCGTCGGAAGAACATTCAACGGCGGCGAGTTCACCGTGGATCCACCACCTCCTGAGTATATAAGCGGGTGGGACCCGCTTGACCCGCATGAGTCGGACCGGGTATGACCCGGTTTGGTTGTTCTTGGGGTTGACTCTGTTGAACCGGAGAGTTCGCCGGAGTGGGTTTTTGGAACCGGGTTTGGGTTTGTACGACCCGAATATGACCCGGATGAGCTGGAAGAGCTGCTTGTTGTTGTGGTAGTAGTGGTGGTTGTAGTGGTAGTAGTTAGAGAACTCGGAGTGGGTGCACTCGTCCGAGTTCGTAAAGGAGAAACCGGTGAACCCAGATCGAGTTCTCGGAAATCGGGCTTGTTGTTGCTGGTAAATGAAAGAGATGAGTCTTTGAGTCGATCTGAAAGGGTATCTATACCTAGCTCTGAAATGGGTTTACCATTATTCGCCATCTTTTTTTCTGGGAAAATCTTGATAACAAAAGAAACAGAGTTTAAATTTCTGAAAAATCTTGAACAATGTGAGTGAGTGAGGAGAGAGAAAGAGAGAGAGTTAAGTGAGAAGATGGAGAAGTGGGTAAGAAGAAGAAGACATGAAAGAAGGTTTTAGAGAGAGAAGAAAAAAAAAGATGGGGATCTCGTGAAATAAAAAGAAGAAAGCAAAGAATGTGAGTGTTATTAAACTAAGGAAGTAAAAAAAAAAAAGGTTGTGGGTTGAGGTTTGGAATCGAGGTTTAGTTGTTGTAGTAGTTGTTGTTGTTGTTGTTGTGTTGCAGGGTAGAGGTAGTGAGAGAAAGAGGAGGAGAATTGGAGGAGAGATAATGGGTTGGGGAACCGGGGAAGGGAAGAGAAGAAAGGAGAGAAATGGAGGAGCATTTATTTCACACTTTTATTTTTTTTATTTTCTCTCTCCTCTTCTTTTCTCTATCTCCATCTTCTCCGCCTTTGCCTTCACCCATGCCCCACCAAAAAAAAAAAAATTAGTTCTCTTTTTTTTTTTTTTAATGTTCGGCAAATTTACACAAAATATAAAAAATACCCTCGCTAGTAATCTAATTTTGCTCCAGGGGTAATATATGCGTACGGCCTTTCGGGGAGTATTCTGGTTCTCGTGTTCGAATACTTGTAGTACCAATTCTACCTCAGTTTTTTTTCTTTTTCTTTCTTCTTTGTTTTTTTGTTTGTTTAATTTACTTTTCGCTTACTTCTTCCTTTTTTCTTTTTTTTTTTCTCTCTTTCACCATTTTTCTCTTTTTTATATTAGATCTTCGTATTGCTATATTTAGTATGACCAAGATTAATTTTACAAATGCTTAAAAATAATTTTACTATGTAAAATTTTGGATTTTTCTCTGCTATATATATACCTTTACCAAATTTATATCAACTTCTTCAAAATTTTAGAAACAGATAATTGATGAAGATATTTAAGCTAAGAGTCGTGTTTGTTGATGAGTGTGAAAGTCAATCTTTTGAATTTACTAGAAATGGAGATAATATTGAAATATCAATATAATGAAGGTATATATAATACTTGATTTAAATAATATAAAGTTTGGCTTTCTTATTGTTAAAACTAAACTTCTTATATGTTATTACTAGTATTTTTTGCACGCGATATGTGCGCAACATTGCGGTGATATTGTAAATGTTTCTTTTGTTTTGAAAATCCGAAAGTTACCTTTACTATGTGATAGGTTTTACTTGAACGGGAAAAAAATCTGGCAATTACATTAGAGCATTTTTTAAAAATAGTTGAAAAACTTCTACATAGTGACCTGCTACTTTGGCTTTTTGTACTTAATGGCAGGCTAAAAAAAACATTATATCAAGTGACCTCCTACTTAACTAAATATTTTTATTGGTCTTAATTCATTTAAAACTTAGTTAACCCATCATTTAAAGTAAATTTACTAACCGACCGCTTTAGTTAATTATAGTAAAAACCCTCCCATTCTCACTTGAAACTCCCTCATTAATTAGTTATTTTGGAATAACAAATACATAGAGGGTATTTTAGGAAATTTAGGTGGACATCACAGTTATTAAGAGTTCCTACATATAATAGAGATGATTTTGCTTGATTTAGTTGGGACCCCCAAATTCAAAATCCTAAATTTGCCCCTGTTGCTTCACGAGACGAATCTATCACTCTCGTTTTTGTCATCCACCTTGAACAACTAATGCAAAGCAAATCACAATGGGGATGAAGGATTATTGCGTAATTAAGGGAATTGCAGGGACAACACATAAGGGGTTGATAAATTATGTAGTTGGAGTAATATTATCATTATTATGTGAGATTAAATTGGTAAAATTTAAGGATGATTATTAAATATCAAGGTATCAAAATATTACTTTTATTGTATTTAACCTGAACAGTTATATGAGATCGATACAAATTTATTTATTAGAAGATAACATTTAAGCCTTATAAGAGAGAAGGTTTGCTATAGATTTTGATCTCTCTCTACTCTTTATATTTTATTTTTGAAAATAATACCCGACTTTCATACATACGTGTTCTTCTTTCCAATCCAATTCTACAGCATGAGAAAGATAAACTAGAACAATTTTCTTGACCTCGAATTATTAGAATTAGACAAATTCAAGCCTACATTCCAAACAAGTTTATATCATCTCATTATAACCCAACACTATCCATAGGCTCTCGCACCAACCTAGTCGTCCCTTCTCTTCTCATTCCTTTGTTTCCTTTTGAATCTCGAACTACACGATACAATTTCAAAAAATAAATTGGCATTCTTACTGAATGGTTTGAACTAGTCAATTAATGGATAAAGGATGTGATTAATGAATAAATTGAACTAGTCACTAAATAGATTATACTAGTCAGTAAATAGATTAAACTAGTCATTTAATCCATAAAAGTAGCTCGTTCTCTTAATAATATTGGGTTTAGATCGTTGCCTAATTTTTTTTTTTTTTTTTGGTAACAATGTAAGAGTATTATTACCAAAGCATTCAAGCACCAACTACACCTTGAACATCCACACAAACAGCAGAGGCACTGTAACTACCTTACAGGCCTAAAACAACACCAGCAGCAAAAACTACAACCAATTACAGACACCAGACTTCAAAAACAAACACCAGACCATAGAAAAAATCAGCTAATCTCGGACTTAAGGCTCTCAATCCACTGGCACTCAGCCTCATTCCACTTATTACAGACTCTTGCTTTAACTCTACTAATGATATCACACTGTATCTTCTTGATGGTTGCTTCTGGAATCCATACAGCTTCATTCCAAAGAGCATGATTCCTTGCCTTCCATATGTAGTAAACAGTTGCTGCCAAGCTAGCATAAGCTACTGTTTGTTGATGCTTCCTTTGAAACTTCCTCCCCCATTTCCTCCAGTGCACATACATATTCTCACTCCCACAATAATAAATTTTCAGCCAATTCATAACCCCTTTACAAATGCGACTACTGAATTCACATTTAAAGAAGAGGTGCTGACAAGAATCCATACCAGTATCACACAAAAGGCAACTAGTATCTCTACAAATTGCAGCTTTATTTAGTCTTTCTCTGGTATTCAGCCTCCCCCATGCAGCAAGCCAGGCTATGAATGAGTGCTTAGGGATGTTCATTGAGTTCCAGACCCAATGATACCATCTCACTTTCTCCATATCTCCTTTGAGCCACTTATAGCCATCTTGAATGGTATATGCTTTTCTATCTCCCAACCATAAATTGCTCTGATATGCAGGTTTCATCTTCTCTTTCACTCTACAAATCATCTTCCAGGCCCAACTTGCTGTACTTGGTGGATTATAATCCCACCAATTAGCTGCACAAATGTAAATACTATGGATCCATTTGATCCAAAGAGTATCTTCCTTCTTAGCTATTTGCCAAATGTACTTTCCTATTGCTGTTGTATTCCAAACCATGCAATCCTTGATTCCAATCCCACCACACTTCTTAGGCCTACAAACCCAATCCCAAGCCACTAATGGAGGTTTATGAAGGAAGGTTTTCCCATCCCATAAGTAAGCTCTGCATATTTGAGTGACTCTTTGAATGACATATTTAGGCAGAAGGAAAACTTGTGCCCAATAGCAGTGAATGCTCAGAAGCACAGCATTAACAAGTGTAGCTCTACCTGCATATGAAAGGTGTCTAGATGACCAGCATAGAATTCTCTTCAACATTCTATCAATGAGAACATCACAGTCTGAAATGGATATTCTCTTAGAAGTGATTAGGACTCCTAAGTATCTGAAAGGAAAAGCCCCCCTTTGAAATCCAGTCACTTGAAGTAACCTGCTTCTAATTTCCTCTTGTACATTACCAAAGTAGATAGCAGACTTCCTTTGATTTGCCTTTAACCCAGCAGCATCTGAAAAAGCTTTGAGAGCTCTAACCATCAATGTCACAGATTGAATGTCACCTTTACAAAACAACATTAAATCATCTGCAAAAATGAGATGGTTCAATTTCAACTCTTTACACCTATGGTGAAACCCAAACGTCTCTTTTTTCTCAACCTTCTGCAAAATCCTAGTAAAATATTCCATCACAAGGACAAAGAGCAAGGGGGAAATTGGGTCTCCCTGCCTCAACCCTTTCCTTCCTTTGAAGAAACCAACAAGACCACCATTTATGCTGAGAGAAAAAGTTGGTGTAGTAATGCATGTGATGATCCACTTCCTAAACTGCTCAGGGAATTTGAGCTTCATCAGTAACTCTTCAATGAACTTCCAACTTACTGAGTCATAGGCCTTCATCAAATCAATTTTCATTGTAACCCTACTAGGATGACTCTTCCTCTTATAATGATTAAGAATATCTTGGCAAATAAGAATGTTATGCATTATTTGTCTATTAGCAACACATGCACTCTGCACTTGATTCACTAGCTTAGGCAGCACCATCTTCAATCTACTACATAATAGCTTTGAGATTACCTTGTAAAGCACATTACAGCAGGCTATAGGCCTGAATTGACTTACTTCTTCTGGTTGCTCAACCTTAGGGATTAAACACAAGGTAGTAGTGTTAATCTGCTTCAGCAATTTGCCTGTTTGAAAGAAGTTCAACACAGCATTTGTGACTTCTTCTCCCACCTGCCCCCAAGCTTTCTTGAAAAAGCCACTAGAGTACCCATCTGGACCAGCAGCTTTGTTTTCATCAATTTCAAATAGAGCTTGCTTGACCTCCTCCCTACTGAACTGACTCATCAATCTCTCCTGCATATCATCATCCACACTTGGACCTTTCAGCAATGATAGTGCTGCTAACATGACCTGAAGCTTCACTCTCTGACCCCAAAAGCCTCTGATAATACTGTAAAAAAGCATTCTCAACCTCCTTAGGCTCTTCATGCCAGGTACCAGATTCATCTTTAATCCTATACACCTGCTGCTGTAGTCTTTTCTTCCTCAAACATGAATGAAAATACCTAGTATTTTCATCCCCACCCTTGATCCAATCCTGCTTCAGTTTCTGCTTCATAAAGCTCATCTTGGCTTTATTCAAATTTTCATAGACACTCCTAGCTTCATCCTCTTTTCTATGTAAATCACCATTTTGTGGATCACTATGGATATCTTTCTGCACTTCTAGCAGTTTTATCAAAGCAATAGCAGCATCATTCTCAATTTGAGAGAATTTATTTTTATGTAGAGTCCTCAAGCTCTGCTTCAATTTCTTCAACTTGCTAACCACCCTGAACATGGGAGCACCTTCAATTCTTTCCTGCCAACCATGTTGCACTATATTCAAGAAAGATTCATCCATAGTCCACATGTTACAGAATTTGAAAGGTCTAGCCTTCACACTCAAAGCACTATCCAGCTTCAAAACACCAGCACAATGATCTGAAATTCCTTCAAGAGTGGGAAATGATGTGTTTTTCTCCTAAATGCTCTCTAGGTGCACGATAAGGTGAAGTGCTATTATGAGCCAAGTGGAGGATGGGGAGGAAAAAGAAGAGCTCCAGCACCGGTGAAGGGTCATCGGAGACCGGGGACTCATCTAAATCTAAGAGTGTGATTAATAAGCAAGTTATTGGAGCGGATTTTGTGGAAACCAATGGAACAGTAACAATAGAGAAACCGAAGACTGCTGAGGTTCCAGTGATGGGGAAAACTCCGGTACAGGTGACGGATTCTGAAGCTACCTTAAATGAAAAGAGTCAGCATTTTTGGAGAAGCGTAACTCAGAGCAAGATCTCTGAGAAAGGTATGGGTCTCAACTATGTCACTCCTATGGTTGTTAATGGTGAAACAGTAGCTAAACTAGATAAAATGGAGGTTGATAGAGCTACAGAAAGCTGGCAAAATGCTCTGATTGTATATGTCATTGGACAAAATCCCAGTATTATGGCCATGATAAACTATTGTAAAGCCCAGTGGGCGCCTAAAGTTGAACCTAGAATTTTTAAACATGATGAAGGGTATTTTGTGGTGAAAATGGAAACGGTAGAAGATAGGGATGCTGTGCTGTTTTCAGGACCTCACCTCTTTTTTGGGAAAGCCATGATTGTAAAACAGTGGACATCTAATTTCAGTTTTAATCAGGAGATTCTCAAAGTTATTCCAATATGGGTTACTTTTCCTAATCTACCTTTGAACTGCTGGAGTATGGATTCGTTGAGTAGGATTGGTAGTACTCTTGGTGTGCCAATCTATGCTGATGAATGCACAACAAAACAATTGAGGATCTCGTTTGCTAGAATATTAATAGAAATGGATGTAACAGGGGTAGTGAAGGAGGAGATTAATGTGGAAGATCCAATGGAAGGGTGTTTAAACAAAGAGTTAGCTATGCTTGGCTCCCTCCATTTTGTAAAAAATGCCAGAAAGTAGGGCATGTGTGTGAAGAGGAAAAAAGACAAACAAAAAAGAAAATTACTCAGAAGTGGATACCAGTTAACCAAGCTAAAAAACTTCATGATCCAATTCCAGTCTTAGAGGTCGATATTGGGGATGAAAGGGTTACTGAGATGGTTCCTTCATCTTCTAGTAATCCTAATAATCCTTCTAATGTAACCCCTGTGGTTACGCCAATATCTTCTACTCAGAGACAGGAGTTAGATGAGGAAGGGGCTTGGAAATTGGTCACAAGGAAAACCAAAGATAAGGGTAAACAAGTAGCTTTCCAAGTAGCTAGAACTGCAGGAATGTCAGAATTACAGGCTGGTGGAGGAAGCTCAGCTACTGGTGCTGGGGGTGCTAAGGGACCAAACCCTTATTTGTCCTAGATGAATTGCATCTCTTGGAATGTTAGGGGGATGAATGACCCCTTTAAAATAAAAGAGATTAAGAATTTCTGGTAACTCACAAAATTGCTGTGTGTGTGCTGTTAGAGACAAGAGTTAGGGAGCAGAATGCAAGCAAGGTGCATAAGAAGCTTGGGAAAGAGTGGGTGTGGGTTAACAATTACTCTCATTCCACAAGGGGGAGAATATGGATAGGCTGGAGACCTGGTTGGGTTCAACTTACAGTTTCTCAAGTGCATGAACAGTTCATGGTATGCACTTTGAAGAACCAAGATCATCAAATTACCTTGGTTGCTGTTTATGGGTTACACACAATTGCTGATAGGAGACCTTTATGGAGTGGTTTATCTCATTGTATTCAACATCAAGACCCTATGATAATAATAGGGGACTTTAATGCTGTTTGCAATGCAAATGATAGGCTTAATGGCAATTTGATCACTGATGCAGAAACTGAAGACTTTCAGAATTTCTTACTTCAATCTAGCCTTATTGAAGCTAGGAGTACGGAGCCTTTTATTCATGGTCTAATAGCAGTGTAGGGAAGTGATAGAGTTGTGAGTAGGATTGACAAAGCTTTTGTCAATCAAGCATGGTTGAGTCTTTATACTGCAGTTGCTGTTGAGTATCTAGCTCCTGGTGTTTCAGATCACTCCCCTCTCAAATTTGCTTTGATGGCTGGCAATGTTCAAGGGGGAAGACCGTTTAAATTTATGAATATAATGGCTGAGCAGGAGGATTTTCTACTAACTGTTGATAATGCCTGGTCCTCTATACAAGGCAGTTCTAGACTTCAATCAGTGTGGGTGAAACTCAAGGCTGTCAAGAGAGATTTGAAGGTGATGAAACAACAGAAAATAGGAATAGCACAAGAAAAGGTAGATGTGCTGAGAAATCAAATAACTGATCTACAGAGTCAGGGGGATTATGACAGTAATGCTGAGATCCAACTCTCTGTTAAAGGTCTGCTGAAGAACCTGAATTACTGGTCTCATGTTGAAGATAGTATCCTTCATCAGAAAGCTAGGCTCAACTGGTTAAAGCAGGGAGATGCTAATACTAAAATGTTTTTTACTGCTACTAAGGCCAGGCATGGTCAGAATAGAATTGATTTGATAGTAGCTGATGATGGGAGAATGATTCAGGATGTAGGAGCTATAAGAGAGGAAATCTTGGATTTTTATAAGAAGCTGTTGGGAACAGAGCAACAAGACTCCAGGGAGTGGATCTTAATGTTGTGAGGGAGGGTCCAAGTCTGTCTAATCAGGCACAAGAATCACTAATGAGAGTGATTACACATACTGAGATTGATGAAGCCCTTGCTGGAATTGGGAATGATAAGGCCCCTGGGATTGATGGCTTTAATGCCTACTTTTTCAAAAAAAGTTGGTGTAATATCAAGGATGATGTATATGCAGGAGTGCATGAGTTCTTTGATACTGGTAAAATGTATAGACCTGTGAATTGCACTACTGTTACTTTGCTTCCCAAGATCCCAAATGCAACTAAGGTTAAAGAATATAGACCTATTGCTTGTTGTACAGTAGTATACAAGATTATCTCAAAAATCTTGACTAACAGGATGAAAGATGTGATTGGAGAGGTGGTGAATGAAGCTCAATCAGGGTTTATCCCAGGGAGGCATATCTCTGACAATATTCTATTAGCTACAGAGCTTATTCGAGGGTATACTAGGAAATATATGTCTCCTAGATGCATTATGAAAGTGGATATTAAGAAAGCCTATGATTCAGTAGAGTGGTCTTATCTGGAAACAATACTGAAAGAATTTGGGTTCCCTACTGTGTTTACCGGGTGGATAATGGAGTGTGTTTCTACTGTATCTTATAGTGTTCTGGTGAATGGTATTCCAACTCAGCCATTTCAAGCTAGAAAAGGTCTAAGGCAGGGGGACCCAGTGTCCCCTTTTCTGTTTGCATTAAGTATGGAATATTTAAGTAGGTGCTTGAATGAATTGAAGAACTCTCCCGAGTTTAACTTCCATCCAAAGTGTGAAAGATTGAATATCACTCATCTGATGTTTGCAGATGATTTGTTGATGCTTTGTAGAGCTGATAGGAGCTCCCTGGAGTATATGGTTAATGCTTTCCAAAAGTTCTCTGAAGCTTCTGGCTTATCTATCAGTCAAGAGAAGAGTAATGTGTATTTCTGTGGGGTTCATGATAACACAGCAAAGGATTTAGCTGATAGTATACAAATGCAGGTAGGGGAGCTCCCTTTCAGATATCTAGGGATCCCTCTCACTTCAAAGAAACTCACAATAGCTCAATGCAAGCCTTTAGTGGAGAGGATCACTAGCAGGGCTCAAACTTGGTTGGCTAATTTGCTATCTTATGCAGGGAGGCTTCAATTGATAAAGAGTATACTTAGTAGTATGCAAAACTACTGGGCTCATATATTCCCTCTCTCAAAGGCAATCATTCATGCTGTAGAGAAGGTCTGTAGAAGATTCCTTTGGACTGGTAAGACTGCAGAGTCCAACAAAGCTCCTGTTGCTTGGGATACCATTCAACTTCCAAAGAGTGGAGGGGGATGGAATGTTATCAACATGGTTAATTGGAATAAAGCTGTTATGCTCAAGCTGCTGTGGGCAATAGAGTTTAAAAGGGATAAGATGTGGGTGAAGTGGATTCACTCCTATTATATTAAAAGGCAGACTATCTATACAGTCAACCTTAGTAATCAGGTGTCATGGGTTCTAAGGAAGATTATAAAGGCTAGAGAAATCTTAAATGATGGAGTTGAATGGAGTGAGGTGAGTACTGGAGAAAAATTCTACATAAACAAAGCTTACAGGAAGCTCAATGATCCTGCTGTAAGAGTGAGTTGGAAGAGATTAATTTGTAACAACCAGTTCACTCCGAGAAGTAAATTCATCTTGTGGATGATGCTGCATCAAAGACTTCCTACAGTGGATAGAGTAAGGAAGTGGGGAGTCAATTGTGATCCTAGGTGTAGCCTATGTAAAAATGAAGATGAAACAGCACAGCACTTATTCTTCTCATGTACTTATGCTAATGGAATCTGGAGCCAAATTTGCAGATTAATGAATGTTGCAAATGTAGGGACGAATCAGCAGGAGGTGATCTCAAGCATGAGTAATCAGGCTAGGAAGAAAAAGGGGAAGGTGTTTGTTATGCTCTTTACTGAATGTGTTTATGCGATCTGGAGGCAGAGAAATAGCCAAATTTTCACTGGTCATTGTAAAGATGTAAAAGTAGTCTTTAGGGACATAGTCTTTACAGTGGCTTCGAGGTGTATGGATAGTGACAGGAGTAAGCTGATGCTATAATTCTCCTGGTGTATGTTCTGACTCTTTGTTTCATGTGCAATGCTGTTGATGCACATGTTTTTTTGGTATTAAATACAACTATTATTTGCCAAAAAAAAAAAAAAATACCTTCAAGAGTGAACATGACATTAGCATTATTGAACTTGTCTACCCATCTAGAGTTAGCAAGAACTCTATCAATTTTAGAAAAAACTCTCTGCTCTCCCTCCTGCTTATTAGACCATGTATAATAAGGCCCTGAAAAAGGCAGATCCTGTATTTGACAAAGTCTTATACATTGTCTAAATGGTTCCACCTCTCTCAGTGTGACAGCTGATCCCAATCTTTCCTCTAGATTTAAAACACTATTGAAATCCCCCATAACAACCCAAGCTTCCTTAACATTCTTGCTCAATCTAACCAAGTCCCTCCATAGTTCCTCCCTAACCTCCACTTCATTGACACCATACACCATGGTGACCTCAAAAACCCCTCCAGAGGCTCTATGCAACACTTCACAGTGAATATACTGAGAAGAGCAACTACAAACATTAACCACAAACACAGAAGGAAGCCAAATGAACCAAATCCTCCCACCAGCATGAAACTGGTAGTTAGTAACCACAGCCCACTCCTTACACACATTAGGGAAGACCTTAGAAAAATTCCTAGCCTTAACCCTTGTTTCAAGGAGACCAAACAACCCTATATTATAATGAGTTAAAAACCTTTTAACCTCATTATGTTTACTTGGGCTGTTAAGTCCCCTAATGTTCCAGAACCCTATTTTATCCATTGGGAGAAAGTGAAACCTCCACACCCTGCTGCTGATCAACTGTTGTCTCCTTCACCCCTATTCCCAGCATAATAGTCTTCTCTTGTCCCTTTCCTATCTTCTGACATGTAACATCATCCTTCTGAGATGAAGATCCACCTACTCTATCTTCAGCTTCACTCTTCTCTTTACCTGGGATTGAGATTTCATTCTGACCCTGAGCAGCTTCCAGAGCTTGCTCTTGCTCTTGTATTGAAGAAACTTCAGTATTCCTCTTCTGGTTATCTTGGACACCAGCTGTAGCTCCACCCAGCACCACTGGGCCTTTAGATTTAGGAACCCAGACCTTTTTAGGTGGTAATTTTTTCATAGCTAACTCATACCTCTTTTGTCTGCACATCTCCACCGTATGACCAACCCCTCCACAGTCTCCACATATAATAGGTTTACATTCATAGATGACCTTTTGTGACACGATGCACCCTTTTTCATTCAGGAATTTTATTTCATCCGGAAAAGCTTGTCCCATTTCTACTTCAACCAGCACCTTTGCATATTCAATGCAATCTTTCTGAGCTGTAGCCCTATCAGTTCTGATTGGTTTACCAACAAGGCTTGCAATCTTGTTAAGAGAAGTCTGACCCCAGTATTTCAGAGGTAAACCTGGAAACCTGACCCAAGTAGGCACCACTTTTATTTCCTCCTTCAGCAAATCCATTTCAGGTGTCCATTGTTTCATAATTACAGGTTTATTGTCATAAAGAACTGGTCCAGCATCCATAGCCCTTTGTTTCCCTTCTATATTCCGAAACCTTACTACAAACACACCATTCAATCCCATAGCAATCCTATCCACTCCAAACTTCCCCCAAATACGCCTAACAAATCCATTAATAATATGAACAGGCAGTTTAATTCCAAAAACATAGCATACTAACGCAGTATTCCAGAAATCAATTTCTCCTTTCACATCATCCTCTGAAATCACCACGCTAGGAATAGCTTCAGTATTAACAGGATTAACCTCAACAGGTTGATTATTACATCCTTCTAAATCTAATCCTTCCTCACGAATACTCTCAAATAAGCTATGCTTCCGTGGGATGTTACCTGCATTACTCGCCAGATGTTGCATAGGATGTGGCGATGGAACAGTACTTCCAGCTGTAGGCCTCGCAGGGGTCCTAACCGATGCCACCCAACTCGCTACTTGAGCTCTTGCAGCCTCAAAGTTTGCTGTATCAATCAAGGAAGCTCGATTCTCCACCGATGCTACAGAATCATCATCCTCCTCTTCCTCAGAAGTCCAACTTAACGCCACATTTTCCCCGATCTCATTAATGTTTTTCATTTTCCTCGCATCACCAGTTTGGGGTTGCTTCTTTCCTTTATTCTGCTTGCTAACCTTCTTTCCACCATTTCCTTTCTTCGAACCCTTAGCCATGATCCAGCCGGAGCTGAGGTTCAATGAAACAGTAACAATGGATTGAAATTTTAATTCTAGAGAGAGGCGGGAGTTTCTCTCTCTAGACTCTCATGTAGTTTTTTAGGATGAAGAGTTTTCCATATCGTTGCCTAATTTTAAAATAAAAATAGGCGATTTCTTATAAGATCAGTTGTTTCTTAATTAATGCCCAAACAAATTAAAAAAAAATCAATTTTCAGCAACATCAAACTTATTTATAATTAAAATATAATGTTAAAAATATTATTTATTAGACTACACGTGGGCAAAACTTCACTTATCTTTTTTTTGGTTCAAAACAAGATCGCTCATATGAGTAGTAAATTTAAATTATAAATCACTACTGTGAATAACGCTTTACCTTAGCAAAGTACTACTCTTAGTAGCAAAAATGCAACTATGACTTGTCAATGAAGTATGAGAAGATCCAATTTGATCGATGATGATACGTGAGTGTACTAGATGTTGGAGATACAAAGATAGAGTGTGAATAACTAAGAGAATGATGAGAAGCAAAAGGCTTAAAAGGAGGAGGGAACATAGAAGGAGAACTGGACAAAAGGTGGTGAGGCTCAAAAAGGAGTAAAGGGCGGAGGCTAAGGAGGTGGTTATCTGGTGTCTGGTGGTCATAATGCAGGGATGAGGAACCTCATGTACGACCACGCTAAATAGAGTGTTTGATATAGATGGGTATGATCACTAGATGACTTCAATTGTTCTTTAAAGGAGTTAGAGAAGAGCGAACATGATTGGAAAATACATTATCAACCCTGAACAAAATCTCAGTACATAGATGTTAAGCCAACAACAACATCTCGACGCAAATGAGAAAGTCATATCGCTCTGAAAATTACGAGCGGACTCCACTACCTTCTCGCATCTCTCAATAACAGCTACCAACGCATATGACTATGAGAACAACAACATTTATACATTCATAATAGGAGTAAGATATTTACATATAAATATGAAATGTGTAACAAAACATAATAAAACAACATGTCTACTCGGCACAAATAAATTGATGTAAGCCAACTAACTGCTAGATTGACGTTATTGTATTAGCAAAGTGATAATATGTCTCTTAATGCACCTAGCAAATGGAATAGCCACCATAACCCTAGCCTTAGGATCACGCTACTCACTAATGGTTGACCCCTTGGTTCTTATTTCAATCAACTTGGTGGGATGTATTTGTGCCAATAATAATTGAGATCGTTTGCTCTAGACCAAATTGACATATGACTCCTTGCAATTGATTTTCTTTTTTTACATTAAGTACAAACAGATGACCAAATAAGAAAATTTACGACACTATACCATGCCTTGCCTTTATAGCTTAGACCTCGGCTACCTGAACAAAAGCCTTATCTACTTTGTTAAAGACATAAAAAAAAACTACTACATAGCTTACTAATATCAGAGAGGATGCTCGCAATATCAAAAGGGGATTTTCCCTTTTTAAACGCCTGGTTCAACTCTAGTGAATTTGATTGAATCCTGATTTCCCTCATTTTTTGCTTATTACAACACGTATACACGCATAGGCTTCCGTTTGCAGCGAAGAAACAACAAAAACCTTAGCATTTCCTTCAAAAATCTTACTTCCTTCCTTAATGCCCACCCACCAAATGCCCGGCCAATGGATGGCCATCCTTATTCAATTTCCATGCACCATCAACTAATATCATGCTTACGTCTCTAGTGACCTCATCACAAGTAGTAGAGCTATGTTGCCTCAAATTCACTCCACCATCAGTAGGCTCTAGGATCGTTTTCCTAATCAAACTTCTTCAATCCTCGTCTTCCAACACTCCTTTCCAAATTTAGAATCACTAACAAATTCGAGTTATGATTCTTAGAGGTGATATGAGTCTTATGAAGCCATGTGGCCCGCAGAGAAGTAATAAAAACGTTATTGCAAGGACTGTCTGAGTCCATCCATTCTCCAAACGAGGCGAAGGAAGTTGGAGATCTAATTTTCAATTGAAATTATTTTAGAGTCTTACACCTTAATTCCTAGCATGGTATGACATCAAATGTGTGAAGAGACTTCAATTTTCAGAACAAATGTTTTTCATTTTCTTCACGCGATCCACATAAATAGCAACCTAGTCTTGCCGGAACATTTCTTGTCTTCAAATTAGCAATTACCACCAAAGCCTTATTTATAAGTTGCCAGAAAATGATTTCCACTTAGGGCATAGATTCATCGCCCACAACTTATTCTAGAATTTTCTCCTACTGTCATCGAGATGCAAAGCATCATTCTTTTCAGCTATAATTGAGTAAACATCCTTTATTTTACCTCTCCTGTTACCAATTTACTCCATATGAAGTATTCATCCGTCTCTTCCTGCGGGGATATGCGTAGTTAAAACCCTAAACACAGATCCCTTTAAAAACATTCTCCTCATGAGAGGTACATTCCACACCATTTGCTCTTGAACCATAAGGTCCTTTACATTACATATCCCACATCATAAAGAGAAATCCCTTGTCGTAACAAAAATGGTTGACCCTAACCCATATATCATGCAAAACAATCGTTCGAACATCATTACCAATCATCTTAAAAAATTCACTCTTACAATCTCCGATTGATTGACATAAACCCCTAAATCCCACAAGACGATTTCTCAAACATTTTCCCTTGTATACCCAAACACAAGGGTGAAGCCTTATATTTTGACCAATATACCTTCATGACAAGCACATCTTTGTCTTTGTGAATTCTTACAACTTTCAAAATCAGTAGAGGGTGATGAGGGAGAAATACAGGGGAATGAATAAAATCAAAGGACAAACGCTTTAAAATGGGTAGAAAGACTACACAACTAAAGAGTCTTATATACTTCATTCGTTTCTCTAAACTTACAATCGTTTCACTTTTACATTATTCATCTATTAACTCTAACTATGAAATACATAAAACAAAAAAGCTATTAAGTAAAATATTGTTAAATTAGTCTGAATATGTAGTTTCCAAATATTAATATTTCATAATTTTTTTCCAATAGATAATTATAGATACTAATGGTCGGAGATATGTATTAGTGTAGACATATAATCGTGACTCCCCATTTAAGGATCCGATAATGAAAAATATCGCGGTCTTAATTGGTCCGACTCCACGGGAGAGCAGTCTCAAAAAGCATCCCAAAATTATATTTGAAAAGTGTTAAAAGTCTTTTTTAAATCCCAATTAATTATTCCTGATAATTAATTGCATTTTAATCCCAATTCTATGAAAAAAACCCGATCATTAGTTATTCATGGCAATTAATTATTTTATTTTAATAAATAAATATTTTCATAATTAAATGAGATTTCTAGAGTCAAAAGATAAAAGAAAATCCTCAAAATGCGTTTTCTTAAAAGTGATGGCAAAACGTGTAAAAAAACGAGGTTGGTACGCCTGGCGCACCATCGTGCACCAAACACATAACCTTGTGGCTAGCGCACCATAGTCCACTTGTGTCAGGTGCTCCAATTTGCACCTGACACGTTTACTTTTCTATCTTTTTTAAAGCGTGTACCACGTGTAAAAAGTTGATTGGGCATGATGCGTCAGATGCACCAATATTGTGTGTTTAACACATGTGATTGTACGTCGGGGCCCGCGCCAAGCACACTCTAGCGTGACGCGCAATTTCATTTTCCCTATAAATAGGTCTCGATTTTCACACGGTTTTTCGACACTTAACGCTTCGACTTTATATCTTCGAACCTTTACAAAACCTCTCCGCAAAATTCATACTTACAAACACAAACACATACATACATTTAGACGCGCATATTTTTCCTCAGGCTTCACGATTGCTTGTCCAATAGGTTGTCAATAAGCCACGGTACAATCCCAAGGGTCCTTGAATAAATTCTTTATTTTTATAGTGAAGTTACTAACTATTTCTTTCATGATGTATATCTTTAATTTAAAATCATTCTATTTTACATTCGAATATATACCTTTTATTACTTTTTTCTATTTATTTTACATACATATGCATGTTATTATGATTGTCCTAATTTAATACTTTCATAACTTCACATGTTATATATTTTTGCTAATCAAAGACCTAAAGTATTATTCTAATATTAATAAGATATTTTGAACAACCTGCTAGGTTCCTTGTAATTTGATTGGATAATAACATATCACTAAAGAATAGTATTTTATATGTTTCCTGAACCAACCTAGACTAAATTAATTTTAGGGTGCATAACAATAATTAGTGGTTATTCGTCTACATTTAAATTAACATGAATCGATATTTAGTAGAGGCCATCAATGGGCAACATGGTTCCTGACCGTGTTCGTACCCTCACTCCCGAACTCAATCTATGGTTCATTGACCATCTATGGAGTTGGGACAGGAAAATTTACTTTTTGGATAAGTCCTTAATTTGTCCCTGCAATTTTCCAATATCCAATCAGGCTTATGAGTATTCCTTATAATACTTGTTTGCGACTTCAAAACATTTTCAATACAAAATCCTCACAATAAGGTAGTCATATATGCGCTCATTCCGTATAAGCGAAATAAAAACACGCCTATAATTAGCAAATATATAAGTCATATGTTTCCAAGTATTGAAAAGAAAGGGAAGCATATTGGACTCTGAATTGGAAACTAGCCAAAAAAAACACATACTACACCACCCTCGATTGCACAAAGTATTTGCTTTCATAGCCAAAATTGATAGACCTATCAAAACACAAAAGGTTGATATATCATGTAGTTGAAGTAATAATAATAATAATAATAATAATAATAATAATAATAATAATAATAATAATAATAATAATAATATTATTATTATTATTATTATTATCACTATTATTATTATTATTATTATTATTATTATTATTATTATTATTATTATTATTATTATTATTATTATGTAAGGTTAAATTGGTAAACATTAAATTTGTCGATTAAATATCAAGTTACGTGGATATTGTTTTATATTTAATCTGAAAGATCATATGAGGTCGATACACATTTATTAAAATAAGATGCACGATTACAGGATATTATTGTTTGAACGTTAATTTGTAAATATGAAATATTATATATGTTATCACGATATATTGATAACTTTTTTTGGTTGAAGATTCTAATTGATTTCGTGAATTGATTGTGTCAATCTAGTTTTTCAAGTTATTAACGGTATTGCACACATATTCCATTTTTGACCTACTCATATGACAAGTTTCCATTGATTCTCATTTTTCAATTTTTTATAAAAGAAAAAATATTATTTTAAATTATTAGAGGGTATTTTAGTCACTTCAAAAGAGGACACCACACCTCCCCCTTGGCTTATATAATAGAGATTTACGAAATGAGAAAGACAAAATATAATCTCGAATAGTGACCAAAAAAGGATATTTTCATTAGATTCAAATTTATTTACAAAAAAAACTTATAAAAATAATTAGTTAGAGTACCGTCCTCATGGGCAAAACATCACTTATCTTTTTCTCTTGGTTTAGAGCAAAATCATTAGTCTCTCATATGAGTAGCAAACTTATTAAGTTATAAATTACTATTGTGAGTCTGTGAGTAGTGCTTTACCTTATTAGTAGTGATTTTGCCTTTGTCCAATTTTTTTGAACATGCAAGTGTTGCATAATCAGTAGTCATAACCATAAACCAACACAAAACCAGCTTTCCCAACACCTCCAAAGTATTTCACATAAGCTCTAAATTTCAACCAATTCATAAAAAAAATAATATAAAAGCATCAAATCAACAATTATAACATGAACAACAATGTTAATTAATAGGAAAAATTCCTCAAGTACCCCTTAGGTTTGGCGTAATTTCCAAATTACCCCTTACTTTTGGGGAATTCCTCAGATACTCTTGAGGTTTGTGTTTATGAATACTCAAAATACCCTTACTCTTGATGGAACCCTAATGTCGTTAACTTTCTCTCTCTCTCTCTCTCTCTCTCTCTCTCTCTCTCTCTCTCTCTCTCTCTCTCTCTCTCTCTCTCTCTCTCTCTCTCTCTTCAGTTTTCTTTCTTTTCTCCCACCATCCTCCATTGATGAACCTCCAAGATTTCTCAACTTTAATTTAATATTGAGCATTCCCAAATTTGATCTTCCTTTTATATTGGTGGTTCGAGCTGGTTTGTGACTTGTTGTAATAGGTAAATTTTGTTAAATATTTTTTCAAATAATTTTTTACCAGGTACACCCGAGGTTTCTTAATATTCACCTGGTACCCCTCGCGTTTTCCAATATTCACCAGGTACCCCTGAAGTTTGGTAAAAATTCCTGAAATGCCCTCGGCGTTAAGTTTCCATTAACTTGTTGGGATTTTTTTTCCAAATCATTCATATTAACCCAAATTAACTATAATTAACCCTAATTAAACTCTAATTAACTCTAATTAACCATAATTAACTCTAATTAAACTTTAATTATTGCTAATTACTTTAAACCTCCACCCACCATCACCCAGCCACCCTACCAACCGAAACCTACCTCCCCAACCCCCCAAACCACTGACCCACCTCCCTTGCTCCCGTAAACCACCATACCCACCACCCTACCCCCCTTAAAAACCACCTCCAGCCCTGAAAACCATCCACCCACCTCCACAACCTATCTTTCCTCCTCCCTTGTCTCCCTCGTGTCTCTCTATTCGCCAACTCATCTGCCGCAATTCTCCCCCTTGTTGCTCGTCGAAGTTGGGGTCACCAGTCGCGTTTTCTCACTCCTCTGTACTCTTCCTCTCCGCCGCTGTCCTGTTCGCGTGTCGGCGGTGCTACTGCACCGTCTCCCCTTCAGTTCGCTGCCACTGTTTCCATTGAAGATTGTCCTTTTTTTTTTAGGAAAATAGGTTCACAGGATGAAGTACTTTTTTTACATTTTTCCTACTGTAATTGAAATTGTTTGTATGGATTGGATTATAGGTCAAATGTGAAATTTGATTTTAGTTTTATACTGAAATCATGACAAAAAGGGAAAGATTAGAAGAGGTAATGATGATTGGAAATGTAAATTTGGTAGTTTTATAGAAAGGTGAGGCATTGTGGAAATAAGTAATTTGTAGTTTGAAGTTTAATTCCTTTTATATGCTTTCTTCTATGTGATGAAATTGTTTGTTTTTGCTTAAATTTAGGTTTTAAGTGAATTTTGGTTATAGTAACAATGTAGCAAGTGCTCATATGTGACTAGGGAGTGAATTACTAGATATTGTGATGGTGGTTTGAGATGTTTATTTTTACGATGCTTTGAAGATATGTGGACCTATGATGGTGGTTTAAGATGCCCATTTTTGCAAAGCTATTAACTCAGTGCTTAGTACTATAGTTTCATATACGAATTTTCATTGTTTTTAGTGTTCTAAAGAACACTATCACGATATTAGTGTGAATTGTCTTGGATCTTGTGGTTCAATTATCGGGTTTGATCTTAGAGAGTTCTGAAATTTAGTTTCTAGTTGGGTGGGTGGGTGGGTGGGGGTGTGGAGGTGTGATTCCAGTTAGTTGGGTGGGTGGTGGGTGGGGTGGGGGGGGGTGGGGGTGGGGTGGGAGAAAGTGGTGGGTGGTGGTAGTTGTTTGGGTGGAGGGGGAATTTTTTTTTTATCAAACCTAAGAGGTATTTGGTGAATTAAGAATGTGACGGAAACTTAACGGTAGGAGCATTTCAGGAATTTTTACCAAACCTCAGGAGTACCTGGTGAATATTGAAAAACGCGAGGATAACAGGTGAACATTAAGAAACCTCAGGGGTACTTGGTGAAAAATCTGATAGTCTTTTTCTATCTTCTTCCTCTTTTTCTTTCTTCCCTCCTCCCCCCATGCTCCCTCCTCTTACTCTTCCCTCTCTCTAGCCACCCACCCCTTCCTCTTCCACCCCACTACCCCTTCCCTCAACTCTCTTTGCTATCCCCATTCGTCCACCCACTCCCCTTCCACCCCACTATCCTTTCCCCAAGCTTCTCCTCTACCACCCTAGATTCCCCACCTCCTTTATACTATCACCACCTCCCTAGGTACCCTTTCCACTGCCCCCAAACCCCTTCACTTACTCCACTAACCCTCTTCCGTCCTTGAAACTCCCGCTTCTTCACTATCACCACCTACCCTGCCCCCGCCTTTAAAATTTTCTCCCTTCCCCCGCCACCCCTCCCACGACCCTAAAACTCATTCCCCGGCCTCCGAAATCCCCTCCCTTGCCCCTACTCTCTCATCTACCCCTGAAACCCCGTCTCCCTACCCATAAACCCATGTCCTGAAACCCCACACTTTTCCCGATCTTGAAACCCCCTTCCTCTATTCTTGAAAATCCCTCCCTTACCTAGCCACCCCCTTCCCCTCCCTTGAAACCCCATCCTACCACCCTTTCCCCCTCGTTTTGAAAAAGAAAGAAGTCAACAAATGTTTTAACCATGTGAACAATTACTGGTTAACATGACCCATTTTTATAAAGGACCGCCAAAGTTGGGACTGAATAATATTAAATTGAAGTTGGAACTGTTTTTATCAAGGTTCTCATAGTTGAGACTGGTCTTATCAATTCTTAAATTAATAAATAATATGCTAGATAAAATACAATTGACTGAATTCAAGTTTTATAAATTAGAAGAAAGTAATACTATTCTAATAAATACAAAAAAAAGATATACTTTTGCTAATAGTGTGATGCAGAACCCGACTATGCCTCATCATCCTTTAAATGGGTCTCTAACAAAGTCTGAGAGGATCCAATATCATTTCGGTGACCGTACGTGAGTGTACAGGGTGGTGGGAGTCACAAGAAGAGAGGATGAAGAATTAAGAGAAGGATGAAAAGCAAGAGGCATAGAAGGAGCAAGGGACAAAGAACGAGGAAGCTGAGGGGGGGGTCAGAAGGTGAACAGGACAGAAAGCGAGGAGGCTTAAAAGTAGGAAGAGATAGAGGGTGAGGAGGTGATTGTGCATGTTGTAGCCAATATGTGTGAATAAGGATCTCCATGCACAACCAGTCAACCATGCTGAAAGGATAAGCATGAATAGATTACTTCAACAGCTTAACTAGCTCTGCAAAGGATTCGGAGAAGACAACATGCTGGAAAATGTGCCCCTAGTCAACCATGGACAAAGTCTCACTACATGTAGATGTCATTTCCTGCCTGCAACACTATGCAAATGACAAAGCCATACACCCGGTGAATCGCCCGATCAACTTGGTGAAGTGTATTGCTTGTGAAAATAATAATCAAGATCATTTTCTAAAGACAAAATTGGTGTATGACTCGTTAAAGCTGATGATACTCGATGCTGTCAAAAAAATCAGAGGGGGGGGGGGGGGGAGATAAGGGTTGTGTGTAACTATGTTTGTTGATCACATCAGCAAATCTCATAGTGAAGCATGAGAACTCCTTTGTATATGGTTGCCAAATGATTTGTGCTTACATAAATTAGTGAGATTAACATTTACTAACACAATGTACATAATTAATCGTTAAAGGATAAGAGTTTTTTTCGACTATCGTCTATGCTAGCTAGTCTTGTGGATAACACGATATACATAATTCACATTGATTAACACGATATATAACTTAGTGCATCCTGATAATAAGCTAGCTAACCTTGTAAATAAGTTTGATTCTGATGCAAAATGGAAAATCTTGTTTATAAATTATTCAAAAAAATCGTTTCACATATTAAATTTAGGTGATTTCTCTCTCTCTACAGTTTTTGCTTAGAATTTTAGAGTGTTTTTAGATTTTTTTTATGGTTGTTACTCAAAATTTTCACTTACTTCGTTTGTGAAGGTTAGTAAATGAGGACAACAAATTTCATTATTTCTAGTAATGGAAAAAAATTATTGTTGTCGCAAACTAATTTTATCCTCTAAATTGAATTTCAATGAAATAGCTCATAATGAAGATGAAGTCATACATGTAAATGTTGAGAATTTTAGACATTTAAGTTTATGGTTTACTATAATATTGTGTGTTCCATTTGTAAGTCTTGTCGAGTAAGTTAGAAAAGGATTAGCGTAAAGAAAAAACAATGCAAAGTCAACCAAGATTTTGATGTATCGAGATTGATGTGACATATGAGACGAACATGGTTTTAATTAAAGATTTTGCCTCAACTATGACGTCAGTACATAAAATTTTATGACCCCAAGATTTTACACATCTCTCCACACTTCGCACTTAATTAATGCGAGGATGAAACTAATAATATATTCTATTTGCAACATGTAAGAGAAAGAAGAATTTGAAGTCAAAGAAAAAGAAAAAGTATTTTGGAACTTGTTACCCAAGGAACTTTCAAACCACCAGAGGGAGATGGGGAGAAATATTGTTGAAGTGGAAAAAATCGAAGGGCAAGCTCTCCAAAACTAGCAGAAAGACTATACAATTAAAGAGTCTTATATGCTTCATAATTCGTTTCTCTATACTTGCAACCTTTGCACTATTCATTATTAACTTTGACTATGAATTTTTTTAATCATATATAGAATAAAAATGTTATTAAGTAAAATATTTTTTCTAATAAATAATCACCAGTAGAATGATTGCTTATTGTTGCGGTCATTAAGTGACCTATTGCGGCGGTTTTGGCCGCGCAACAATTATTGTTGCGGTTTTTAACCGCAGTAATACGTCGACCTATTGCTGCAGTTTCTTTCAAAAATCGTAGCAATAGGTATTTATTTTATATTAAAAAAAGAGGTCTATTGCTGCGGTTTTGGAAAGAAACCGCAACAATAGGTGCACATTTCCATTTTTTTTTTTTGAAATTCAAATCTCCATATTAATTTGATTGTTGAAACGTATTAAACCAAAAAGTAACTAAAACGAAATAGTTACAACACATTGAATTCATGCATTAAGTAGAAAAAATTAAAAATTACAGTATCTGACAGATGAAAAAATCAGATCGATAACATAATAAGAAAACGAAACTAAAACTAAAGAAAGAATTGAAACTAATTACATACAAAAATGAAAAGATAAATAAATAAAGTTGCAAGACACGAACGAAAACCAAAAGCCACGGCCACGAATCAAGTATGGGAACCTTCATTTTTTAGATTAGTGAAAGAAATCTAGAAAGTTCGACAAATTAACATATTCAATAAGCATTCACATGAACAAATCAATCAAAAATATAAATCATCAATGGCACACCTGTGTTTGGCCACTAGCCACGAGCGATGGCAACCCACCAACCCACGAATCAAGTAGCCGACCAAAGTCTGAGGACGTTGTGCTTGGCCGTTCCTGTTTGTCCGCCGGCAACGATGAAAGAAGAGAGAGAGGGGAGATGTACGATGAGGACTCGACGACCTGTATAACGCCATTATTGACCATTTGAGGAGCGGATGAAGATGATGGTGAGTAGGATAGTAGACAGAAAAAGAAGAGAACGACGACAAGGAGAAGAACACGAGAAACCGACCCACCAACGATTTCATCAATAAAACCCTAAATTATCAAATACCCACCAACAAAATCATCGAAAAGTATCTGAATCTCAATAACAAAATTGAATACCAAATTCACAATCAATCAAACAGATCAATCACTTAGATCTTCAGTTCCAACCCAGAAAAAGTATCTGACAATAAATAACAAAATTCTAGGAAAGAGAGAAGAAGATTAAGATAATTGAAGAGGAGAGAGAAAATAGGTGTGAGAAAGGGTGCCCCGAAGTGTGAAATGATAGAGGAGGATGGACATCTAGAGAGGAGAGAAAGAGAGAGGAATATGAACTGAGAGAAACGAAGGAAGGAGAAGAACGCTTGAGAGAACAGAGGAATGAGAGTAAATGCGAAAAAATGGCGCCTTAAGAACTAAACCTGATGGCGTATTTTTTTTATAAATCTTAGATCTATTGTTGCGATTTCAGACACAACCGTAGTAATAGAGTAAAATATTATTTTTAATAATATTTTAATCTATTGCTGCGGTTGTGTCTGGAAAACGCAACAATAGTTATGGTCATATAGTCGATGAAATTTGAGAAAATTTCCCGTTGACACATATTGTTGTGGGTTTCCAGCCACAACCGCAACAATATGTTAATTCCGATTTTTCCTCTTTTTTCGTGGTTTATCGCTACGTACGGGTAAAATTGCAGCAATACTACCGCAACAATAAGCAAAAAATCTACTAGTTTACTAATGATCAAAGATGCATTTTGGACAAGCATAAATGTCAAATGCTTGCAAGTATTGAGATTTAGAAAAGCATGTTCGACTCTCAAAGGACCTAGCCTAAAAAATGATCATGCCACTTTCGATTGCACGAAGTTTTTGTTTTATAGCCCAAAATTGATGGACCTATCAAATACCTATCAAATTTGTAATTATGTTGGCTCTAGAACATCTAAGAAATCCAATCTTTCACTAGTGCAAAAAAGCCAACTAATTAGGTCGATTTGGGCTTGATTGACCCGAAATTGAACCAAATCTATTGAAAATCATATCATTTACCCATTAACTGATCCGATTTTCGCCTAAAACCGGACCAACATTTAGTTAATATATATTTCTACAATTGGTGAAAATCAGAAGTAATCAGGGAAGAACAAGTAAGAACAAATGATAAATTAAGAACAAGAAGCTAAGGTAGAAAATTGGTTGGTAGGAAGATCATATAAGCTATTACTTGAAGACTATTAAACTCACCCAAACAAGGAGGTTATTTTGCATTGATATAGAATTAGGGGTCTTTTGGTTCGAATTAAGGGATGAAAACGGAATGGAAATAAAGGGGAAAATGGTAATGAAATCTGTTATCTTTAACATTTGTTTGTTATAACTCAAGAATTGAATCATTTTTCTAATAACTCCCTTTCTCATTGTTTGGTACACATTTTGGAGTATTCACATTTTTTAATTTCACTTTATTATAAAATCAACATAAAGTATGTAAAAAAAAACTATAATCTCAAATAGATTCATAATTTTTTTCAAAAAATTACATTAAAATATACCTCGTTGAAAAAAATTACAGTAAAAAACTACGACACAAATACTTTGTTCACATTCATATAATTCAAGTTCAACAATCTTGCTACATTCTATAAATTGAACAAATCAGTCTAATTCAAGCAAGGAAAAATAAAATCAAAATGACAACATAAATACCCCCAATTAAACAAATCTAAAACTGAATCTGACTTCAAAATATACACATAGTAAATTTTTAGTGCTGAAATTGGAGAAAAGATAAATCTTATTAATTCAGTTTTGCTTCAGCGTAACCTTGAATTTGTTACCTAAAATTTGTCAGCTATTCATCTTCGTAACACTAAACAAACCAATGAACAAAATGAAACTCCAGAGAATTCGTATCGCCATTGTTGAATAATTCAACATATCCATAAACCCTAATTTTTTGGATTTGGTTTAAAGACACGGAGGAGAGAGAGGTGCGAACGGAGGTGAGAGCGAGAGATGAACGAAGGAAGGGAGGTGCGAACTGAGAAGAGAGAGGTAGAAAGTGGAGTGAAGTGTTTGAAAAAGATAACATATTTTGTTTCCTCCAATAGAAGGAAGATTGCAAATGAAGAATAACAATTAGGCTAGTAAGGGAGTGAAATAAGTTGACAACCTAACCCAACATATTAAAAAGGAGTCCATTACTTCAATTCGTTTCGTAACCCAAAAAACCTCCAACCAAACTGGCCCTTAGTGTTTACACAAAAAGAACTCACAAGTATTCTCACTCACAAAGCACAAGGATTAAGCAAGGAAGATCTTTCTCAACACTTACCTTATAGCTCTCAACCTCTCAAAATCTCTCTTTTAATGCTTCACAATAGATGTCCAAATTTATTTATACAAGCGCACAAGATTTTCAATTGCCCATGCAGGCATATATAGTGTGCCCGGGGTCGGGCACACGATCCAGAAACAAAAACACAACGTTTGAAAACATAAGGTCATATGCTCCTGCTGCGTGCTGCATTGCTCGCCTGGGCTTTCGCTTCACATAATCCCATTATTGCTTATTCTGCTCGATAATGAATCACTTGCAAAAAGATTGTTATGCGGAAGCGTTTAATTAAACCAACAATAATCCACAACAACCAAGCACACACACAAGAAAAACAAGAAAGCGAATAAATGACACACAGATTTAACGAGGTTCACTATCAACGTGATAGCTACGTCCTCAAGGCAGGGAAAAAGACCGCTTCACTATGAACGAGACGATTACAAATACAATAGGCAAGATTCAATTGAATGGATTTCGAATTGAATCTCAAAGACTCTCTCTAATCTTCTCTATTGTGTTTTCTCTAATCTCTCTCTCTAGTATTTTGTGGTTAAAAGCCCTAAATATGACAAAACATATTTATATGAAGTCTAAGATACAAGCCCTAAGTCGTAAGATAAAAAAAACCCGAAAATTTCGCATCCCCCCGATAGGTGCGGGAGCACCAACATTTGGTGCGGGAGCACCAGCCTGATGTGCGGGCGCACATGCCTCGAGTGCGGGAGCACCAAAGTGTTCTGCCTCAACTTGAAGAAATCCGTTGTAGCAATGTGCGGGAGCACCACTACTTGGTGCGGGAGCACCTGACATGGTGCGGGCGCACCACTCGTGCCGAGCCATTCTTCTCTCGCGCAAGCTGCTGCCTTTCTCCTTCGGCAAGTCACAACTCACAAATCTCCACCTTGACTTGCATCTATCACACGACTCCACCTCGAAACCATCAACACAACATGTATCTCTACAACAGTACGCGAGATACTCCTTTTCCTTCCTGCTCATGCATCTTTCACCCGATGCCAGGCTTGCCCTCATATGAGTCTCACCCAATCTCGCCAAGATCACTGACCACTCATCATGAACGACCCTGTCTCACAGCCTATGAGACCCATGTTGCGCATTCACCTGAAACCCAATTTATTACCCGTCGGAAATCAAATCGCCTTCACTGAACCGCAAACACACTAGCTCCACCTTAATCAAGACAAGCCAGTACCCTGCCAGTTGCTCCAACTAGAGCCATTTGCACTTACGTCTAAGTACCCAAAACAAAACACCCTTGGCGCAGGGGAACTTCCGTCGAAGTTCTTCTATGCTCGCGCCGGAGCACTCCACTCGTTCTCACTGGAACGCAGGCAACTCCTCCTGGAGTTCCAATCTAGCTACCTCTTGGTGACTTCTCCCAGAATCATCTCTCAACCCAACACTCCCTGGCAAAGACATGTCGCTCGAGATCCCATAGCTATAAGCTGGCACACAAGTATCGATAGAACCGAACCTTATCATACCAATCTGCTGTTGAGAGACCCTTGGTTGTGCTTCTTGATGACCCTTAGTTTCAAACAGTTGTGTAGAAGTTCCCACAAACTCTACCTCATTGTTGACACTCTCATCCTCAACCCAAGTAGTACTCTCAAACCCGGTTGTTGAACTCATTCCCGTTGACTCTGACCTCTCAACCTGTGAAGAAGTCCCCCATAAGCTCCACCTCACACTCAAGACCATCATTTTTCAACCCAGAATGCAGCTTCAACTCAGAATCATCTCTAGCCAGTGTCGTACCCTGCAAATCATACAAGTTACCCACACCTGACTTCACGCCACGAAGTAACTCACAAGAACCCTTCAGACACGCAAAATCCATCCCCTCCTTGGAATCGAAAACCCTTACGGTCTAACATCCCAAGAGATATAAGATTTCTCTTAAGTTGTGGAACATGCCTCACGCCTCTAAGATCCTTAACTCTCCCATCATGCATTCTAAACCTCACAGAGCCTACTCCAACCACCTACACACACCGTATTGTCACCCAAAGTAACACTACTCTTGCATAAGCTATAGGTCGAAAACATCTCCTTGTCAGAACACATATGTGAAGAACATCCACTATCTAGAACCCACTTATCTTCTAAGCGTTTCTCCTCATGGACAATTAGAGCTAAATCCTCCTCAGAATCGTAGTCAACCTTATTTTGTTTTGCAAAAGAAGCCGAACCATCCTTCTTAGGACATTCACTCTTCCAATGACCCGGTTCTTTACAATAATGGCAAAATCACTACTTTTAGGGCCCTTCGACCTAGGTTTTCTCCTATCCCTACTCGAATCTCCCTTATTTTTCTCAGCATTTGCTACCAAACCTGCAGAATAATCACGATCCTCTACCATATCACCAGTTGCTTTATGACGCAATTCCCTAGTATAAAGTGCCGACTTTACCTCCTCTAGGGACACAGTGTCTTTTCCAACCACAAAAGACTCTACAAAATGTTCATAGCTACTTGACAATGAAACCAACAATATCAACGCAGCATCCTCATCCTCAATCTTAACATCTAAATTACGCAAGTCCAGTAAAATAGAATTCAAACGATCGAGATGATCTTTTAGGGACATACCTTCTCTCATGCGTAGGCCAAACAACCTTTGCTTCAATAGCAATTTGTTTGTGAGCGACTTTGTCATGTACAAGCTCTCTAGTTTCAACCACAAACCTGTAGCCGTGATTTCATCTGCAACCTCTGTGATGACATCGTCCGCCAAGCATAGCAAGATAGTGGAGTGTGCTCTTTCCTCCATAGATTCCAACTCGGCCTCAGTTAGACCAGTCAGATTTCCCTCTTTTGATGTCGTTGTGAAACCCTTAATCAATGGTTTCCAGATACCTTGTTGTTTCAATAAAGCTCTCATCTTTATCTGCCATAGCCCAAAACTATTCCTTCCCGTAAACTTGTCGATCTTTAAGGTTGTTGTTGCCATGTCCCAAAAGCGATTAACCCCGGTGTTAACCTGTAGCTCTTGATACCACTTGTTATGCGGAAGCGTTTAATTAAACCAACAATAATCCACAACAACCAAGCACACACACAAGAAAAACAAGAAAGCGAATAAATGACACACTTATTTAACGAGGTTCACTATCAACGTGATAGCTACGTCCTCAAGGCAGGGAAAAAGATCGCTTCACTATGAACGAGACGATTACAAATACAATAGGCAAGATTCAATTGAATGGATTTCGAATTGAATCTCAAAGACTCTCTCTAATCTTCTCTATTGTGTTTTCTCTAATCTCTCTCTCAGTATTTTGTGGTTAAAAGCCCTAAATATGACAAAACATATTTATATGAAGTCTAAGATACAAGCCCTAAGTCGTAAGATAAAAAAACCCGAAAATTTCGCATCCCCCCGATAGGTGCGGGCACAACATTTGGTGCGGGAGCACCAGCCTGATGTGCGGGCGCACATGCCTCGAGTGCGGGAGCACCAAAGTGTTCTGCCTCAACTTGAAGAAATCCGTCGTAGCAATGTGCGGGAGCACCACTACTTGGTGCGGGAGCACCTGACATGGTGCGGGCGCACCACTCGTGCCGAGCCATTCTTCTCTCGCGCAAGCTGCTGCCTTTCTCCTTCGGCAAGTCACAACTCACAAAGATGAATTTTAAATTATCATAAAATTAGCAGTATAACTTTTGAAGTACTTGATACAGTTCCCTATAAAAAAAATATTTTACTTGATACAGCATCTGCAATAAAACCTCGTGATTTGAACAATAAGAGAACTTTCTTTATCACCCATCACATCAAACTGAACCCATCACATCGAACTGATATGACAGATGTATGAGCAACAGATACATAAAGCATATTCTGATAAATATTACTCTTGTATATACAACTATACAAGTGATTCCCCTTTTGTCGAATACTAAATATGGAGTAGGTGTGATTTCTTTGCAGAATCAAAACTACATTACATTATTTATGTACATAAGTTGACAGCTAATCCATTTAATTCAAGTCGTGAGAGCGAAGATACCACTGAGTCACTGACCACAAGTCCACATGATCTGAAGCAAACAAATAGGTCAAACAGTCTTTCTGAATCTAACTATGCTTGTTCTGCATCCTGATTACTGGAGGCTTTGGAGCACTCCTCTTTGCGAAAATGTGACCGGAGTCCGATCCAGCACTGATAGTAATCACAGTCGAGGAAGGGTGACTCAAGAGCCCAGGAGCAAACTCGAGGAATTAAATATGATTCAAACATGAAGGCCATGGTATCAGTTATTTTGTATGGCCCTGGATTATCCCCGCATGCAACGGTAGCCTGAAAGACCCTCAGATTTAAGCTTAGTTAGTAAACGAAAAAATATGGGTATGCCAATATTAACAGACCGAAGAACATAAAAAGTCCAAAACCAACTTATGCAGGCTCTTCAATCATACTTCACCTGAATGTGGAAGTTGAATAGAAACAGTCAAGAACCCTTCAAATTTGTTTGTATTCATATTACCATTTTTTTATGGTGTAAATATTTTCTTTTTCCAGCTACCGGTTATCTTAACTGAAGACCCTAAAGATAGTTTGTGGTTAAAGATTCTACAGTCAGATAGCCAATCAACAAGACAGCTGCAGCATGCATAGATATGCAAGGTTACAATTCAATGGTGCAAACAAACGATAGCATACCTCATAAGTCTTTGTATCAGGACCATGTGGTGTCATGCAGCTATGTAGACTTGCACCACCAGGAAGAAACCCGTCAGCCTTTGCCTGCACGTTGATCAAGGAAAATGCTGATTTGGAACATCCATAACTCAGAAAATTAGAGATATTTACCCAAAGATGGACATTCTAGCATAAAAAATATTCTCAGGGAAAAATGAGGATGATTGTTTAGCCTGTTTGGTTAGTTGTATGTGGCTATGCTAGCTAGTGTGGTTAGCTTTTGTAATCACCTTTCTTTTTGGTAATATATATATCTTCATTTGCCAAAAAAAAAAAAAAATTCTCAGGGAAACTGTTCCTGATAGGCAAACTTGCCATCTCTTGATTAAGTTTTAAGAACGGCTCTCAACATATTTATATCAACGTAGAACATGATTAGGTCTAAAATTCGAATGCTCGTGTTGAGGGTGGAGGAATAATGAAGAGAGAAAGGCCCACTAAGAAAGCTAAGTGAAGTCCTGTGATAAAATCAATGGGTAATATGCAATGGGCAGTATGAGGAGTATCCTTACTAGCCAACTTGACTACTTGAGTCCTAAATAAAAGGCCAGAGCCTTACATTACAATGTGGGACATACCAATAATTGTACGTCAAGATCTTTCCTTCAAGTACGACTCCATTAACTCCCCTTTCAGTGAATTCAGCCTGAACAAAGCACCCAAAAACCAAACCTATAGGGCACTTCTGGGACAGGGTATGGGATAACCTCTAAGGAGATCAACGGCGGCAGAGCAAGTACATGGACAAGGTCCATCACGGTGCAAAAAGACCTATTAAACTATTTGCTTCAATACCCACTTGTAAGAAATGAAAAGGAAACAAGGAGTGACAAGCTAATGGACACAATCCAATAAGTGATTTCTCGTCCCAAAACCAATGAGCAATAGGAGCAATCCACTTGGGTCATAAACTAAAGGTCTTCTCTACAACTTTCATTGTGCGAAAACATAGATATATTTATATATAACCCCTCCTCTTTAATTAAGTTGTTCCACTTTGACTTTGTGCACACATTACCCTATTTTGACTATATCATTTACTAACATATAAAAGCAAATGGTATTATGTCAAACGTTGATAGGATATTTCTCAATGTATATTTTCAAAATATCAACTTTTTGTAATTTTTACTAGTAGGTCATAAAATATATTATAGGTCAGATCATGCATTGGAAAATATGACAAATCAAAGTGTAACAACTAAAGAAAACAAAGTGAGAATTTACTAAGACTTCTCGCTCTCACAACTTCTGTGACTTAGCTTTTCCTCTTGAGATAGCATGCATTGCATAGTGAATCAATTGACAGTTTGACATCAATACGAAGACTTCCAAGAAGGTAGAGAAATTGAGTTGAAGTGTTTCCTAAAGACTTCTTACCTCATAACCACCATAAATCAGGCCCATAAACTCGCTCATGCAATTTCGGTGGTAATAAGGAGGCCGAAATGTGTGCTCAGCAACCAGCCACCTCGGAGGGAAAATTACAAAATCAAGTAAAGCCACACCAGGTTTATCTGTTGGAGCAGTTAACACTGCAATGCAATGACAGGGGAAACCAAATTAAGGGTGAAACCTTGATCATAGCTTGAGACTCGAGGTTTATTCTATTCAACTTATCTTTCACTTATCTACACAGATATTAAGAAAACTTCAGACTACTTCAGAAAATTTAAGAAAAGTTCAAAACAGTTTAAAAAAAAAAAAAAAAAAAGATTCAGAGAAGTACAGAGAAGCTATATATGAATAAGATAAGTTTAGGAAAAATAAGTTGAACAGAAGAGACCCTCAAAGGAATATATAGGAATGAAGAAACAGTTACCACCTGTATTTACTGATGGGTCTCCATGATCCACCAATACAGTATTGTACGGACAAAACTTGCTTAAATCATACTGCAATCAGAAGCTAGCATGTGATGGTAGTGCAACTAGTTCAAGATTACAAATTATAAGTTTGTATGCTGAAATAAATGAAGATTTATCAGCCAGTCATTTCTGCTGTAAAAAGTCATTCATATCAACACAACCCACCTTATATGGGACATAATTACCATGCCAGGCAACTACATTGAAGGGGGAAAAATCCTGTTTTGCAGTAAACAATTCCCCACCATATTTTTGAACTATTATGTAATTTGGACGAGGAGATTCCTCAAACCAAGCAATGGGAACAAGGAAATCTCTTGCAGCAGCCAGGCCATTGGCACCTACAAGCAATAACATAAATTATACCCCTAGCAAAAACGAGGATTTGATGGTACCTAATCTTAAATTATACCAGGTGCATGCTTATTCACCTATATCATAAAACTAAATCAGATACCTATAGGGCCCAGGTCGGGAAGCTGAAAGTGCGTCCCAAATATTTCAGCAAGATAGCCTCGCGATGGGCCATCAGGCAAGCTGACAGCAAAACGAAATCCTTGAGGCACAACAGCTACTTCACCGGGAGAAACTTGCAATCTTCCACACTCTGTTGTAATCCAAAGCCCTGGAAAGCATGTATTAAAACAGACACTCTAAAGAGTTATACCTCAATGAATGCTAGCACTTCGTTGAAAATCACTTGAATACCAAGAAACATGGTCGGTCAATGGCCCATATCACGCAAGGTCATAACTTCAGCTCTTCCTCAACTCTTGTTACTACCTAGCACTACGTCTATAAGGGGTTAAGAATATTAATGAAGACGATACTGCGACTAGAGATCCATTTAGACATGCACGTGGGACCTGCTATAAAATATTACACACCCACTGTCAATTCTAGGACATGATCTTGCATCATAGAACTGTAAGCCTGTAAAGTGACGCAGAGTGGGTTGGTGGACAAGGTATCCTGCAGGCTGCCTGCAGTAGATATTGGATGTTTGGTGATTTAAATTGCCATCAATCAATTCTCAAAATTTCAAGAGGCCTAATCTGAGAGATACGAATTGGGCCAACTTGCAGAAGACATCTAATTTCATGACTCATCCCAACTTAATCAATTTTCTTTTTTTAATCAGGATTTGTTTATCATATGAAGCAACAATCAGGAAGTTGTCAATTATCACATCTTTCCTCACCAAAAATGAACAACTGATATGTCTGTGGACATGCATCTACGAGACTACGACAAAGAAACAAAAGCAAAGAGAGGCTTTGTTCTTATAACCTGAAATCACCTCATCATATTTGAACTTATGCAAACTTATCTAAACTAATAGTCACCATTATTTGTTGGCCCTCACCTGAAGGGGAATTTTTTCTTTGCAAGGTAAAAAGTAACAAAACCTCAATGTACCCCCCCCCCAACACACACACACACACACACAAACACAAAAAAAATGTGGCCACCACACATCAAACTATGAAATATGATTAGAATAACTATACGCACTTCCTTTCTGAGGAACAAATAAGAAGTCTCCATCAGCATTGCAAAAGGCGCAGTTGTCCATTGATTTGTTGGCAGTGTACCTATACAAGCAATTGCAATCTTGAAGCTTCTTCCTCTACTAAACCAAAATAGTTCCAACTACATACACACCTTGATGTTCTGTGACATCTACAGCTTGGAACTAAAAGTAAACTAAATTTCAGAATTGAATGTTCTCATTGATGCAGAAGTGCTACTGGAGTCTACCCATCAAATGAACACAACATATCTGTTTCAGAGCTTGAACAAGTTCGAAATGCATAGGCAGATGATAGCTATAGACATTCTTGACAAATCACAGGTGGCAACCTTTTGACAATAGAAGATCCTTTTCAGTTCAAATTGGTATATGTTCACAATTATCCTCAACCACAATGTTTTGTTTTATACACTGAGACTTCCAGGTTTTAAAGTAATTTAAATTTGGAATGTCAAGCCTAAATGTACCATAATCAAAAGTACTAATGGTGAAATCATAAAAAAGACAGACTTGATCAATTTCCAGTTCTGGGGGTAATCTTAATTTTAGTGGACGATAACAACTTGTACTTTCAAATCATTAGTTGAGCAAACACCCAAAAGAAAATGGCTAGACATGAAGATATAGTTTATACAATTTATTAGGCTCAGGGAACCTCACATTTTAGCATATATCTTTTGCCCCCACTTATGCATCATGTTTTACTATCATATTACTCAAAAAATGCAACGGTACTTGCAAATATAATCATGGTACACATTAGAGTTTTATAGACAGCTGGACGGAAATGAAACAAATATACAAGGATAAACTTAAAGCGACAGATGTAGAGAGAACTAATATTTAAAGATACCAATTACATGTGAACAGCATATCCATGGCGAAGATAGGAACTGCCTGCCCCACAAATCGTTTGCAAACCGTCAATAAAATCAGTTGGATCTTCAGGAATATCTACAGGCTTCCACCGTAGTTGTGTTGGATTAGCAGAGCTGTTGGATTGATTAAATTCTGCAATAAGTTTGTCATTGCCAGGGACACGAGGTTTAAAGGGCTCATGTGTAACTGATGGTTTGATACGATAGAACCAGCTGCTCAAGAAATACAGTACTATGTCAATGCATAAAATCATAACTATAGCAAAAGAAGATTCTAGTTGGAAGAGGAAAAAGGCAGTCTTCTGCTTTTATAGGCAAGAGTACTTGAAATAATTACTAATTAGACAGACACACAGAGACACACTCACACATTTAAGTTCGATAAAACTTACACTTCAAAGAAGAAAAAGTTCTGTAACACTGATTCAAATGTGTTTGGCGACCCATTTAAGCCTAGCTGATAGGTTAGATCAACCCGATTTTTATTTTCAGTTAATATATTATCCCATAGCCATAGGTGTAGGCCAGGAGCCAGGAGCCAGGAGGTAAATATAATTTAAAGCTAGGTAAATTGAGCTGAAATGATCAGCTACTTCCATTAGCTTGAATAAATTTCAGTTAGCTAGAATAATTATAACTCTCCAAAATTACCCTTACCCAAAACTAGATACCTGGGCATCAATTACATAAAATTGTCCTTTATTATCACTATATAGTTCACTGCTACTTTAATCGTTATTTATGCCTCCCCTTTCACCTAGTCTTTCATCGTTCACCTACCTAAGAAATGAGCCTAATCAGACTTTGAATATCAAATTCTAGATAGGGAAAGGTTAAGAAAGTCCGACCTTAAAGTCAAACTAGTTTCTCTATAGGACAGAACAAGTAATAACAACATTCCCTGTTTTAAAGTGAGTATCTACACTTGTAACTGAAGCTATATTATTACTCCCTCCGTTTTTATTAATTGCTACATTATTTAAACTTTCCTTATTTAGGTACTTGGCCCACTATAAAGTAATACTATCATATTTGTTTTTCTCTTTTTCCACCAAAAACTACTACTTTTTCACTTTTCCCTGTTATTTCACATTGAAAGAGTAAAAAAGTACCCTCCAAAAAGCTTGAAAGTGACATTGCATAAATTGTTGTGCATAATACAATGTAGCAATTAAAAAAACCCGGAGGGAATACTTATTACAAGGTTTACCCCCCAACCAAAAAGTTCCATTTTGTGTATCCCACTACATTGTCATTTCTCACATATTCCAATACTATTTAGGGGCTTCCATTAGTGGAAAGTGTTTAATTTTAATAATTATATTAATAAAGATACTCATGTTTAAAGCTTACTTGGGTCCCACTATTTGAAAAGAATCTAGATGAAGCGAGATATCCTATATGAAATAAATGGTCAAAAATTGGTCTTTGAAGAAAATAAAATTGCATTAGGATTGTCATAAATATGATATATAGTGCATAGAACATATAAGTTTCCTATAACTATTTGCGAATATTCTCTGGTTAGTTTCATGTATTGAGTCTAACTCTTACAATCCAAGACAACTAATAAGTTTCTTGTTTACTAACTTGGGAACCAGTTTTCATATATCCATATGGAAGTCTCCTCCAAAGTCTATCATATTGCCAATATTTAAAGATGCTGGATGATCAATTAGCCAACATTGGAGCTATCGTAGTATCGTGCCCAACAAATAGATGGTCTTTGAATAAAAGGCCAGCCTCACCACCAACTATGATACCGTCACGAGCATCATCCAATATAGGGACCCCATTCCACCATTTTACAAGGCCCGTTCCATGCTCGCGCTAGAGGAAAACTGCATAGCACAGCAAAGCAACAGCAATGATACAAGTGAAATGACTTCAGTCACCGACTCCACTTCTTCTCAGGACCGCCCCCAAGATGCCACCTCTTCCTCTACCAGTGGCAACTCCAATCAAAAGAAGTGTGGTGGTCCCAATAACGAGCATGGTCAAAGACGCGAGCGCGGAAAAAATTAGCTACTAAAGCTAAAAATGAAATTTATAATCAGGGTAAAATAAAACTCAACAATATCGTCAATCCACACAATTACCAAGGGTGTGACAAGCACCTTAATGCGTAAAACAGAGCACTAAGCAAAAAGTTAGCTAATTACTCTATTCTTTCTGTAATAGAGTATGTAATATGTGCCTTGGAATTCTTGGGGAAGAAGAAGGAGAAAGACGAAGAAAATGGGTGAGCTGCAGTAGCGCACGCACCACTTGCTTGTGCAGTTTGTGATTCTTTCCCAGCACCCAAGTGAGCGTGATGATGGCCCAGGAGAGCAGTCCACCACCCTATCCCGGTGAGGCAGTCTGTGTCAAACCAGTGTGAGGCAGGCAGTTTGGAGATTTTGTGCCCTGGGCAGGCACGGGTGTAGCTTGGATAGGCGGTTTGGCCCGAGCGGGCATCTTTGCCCACTCAAGCGTTTTGACCCTGTTTCGTGGTTTACGTGATTTTATCCGAATTATTCCAGATTTATTTGGTTTTGCTTGGGTTTCTTTGTAAACTTTAGGAAGTCATATATAAGGCTTCCTATAGTCATTTTATAACCTAAGATTTAAATTAGCCCCCACATAGAAATCATTCTCTCTCCTCCTCTCTTTTTCTTCATTGCCATCCCTCCACTAGAGACGCTAAAGAAAGCTCCAAGGTTATAGCTTCTGGTAGATGTAAGTCAAGTGACCGAACCATGTTAATTCTTTATGTCCATCTTTATTACTTTTACTTCTCACTTAAAGTTTTAGACATTGCATTTATTATTGGTGCAGTTAAGTAGCAAACTCTAGGTCCTCTTAAATTGCATTTATTACTAACAATTGGTATCAGAGGTTAGGGAGGATCTAGTTGATTTCATTAAAAGATATGTCAACAATGAAGCTTTAATGTTGCGAAGTTTGATACGTCCATCAATTTTGGACTATGGTAATTGAAGATGAAGGCAATTTTGATTCAAAATGGTGTTCACAAGTCTCTTGATGGCAAGGCGAAGAAGCCTAATACTACTACCTCTGTATTTTTTTAGTTGCACCATTTGCTTTTTGACATTTGCCGAGACGCTTCATTGAACGTTCATATCTCTTATTGGATGTAAGTAAAAATTATTAAAATTTAATATTTGAAATCCTCGCATTGAGACGAATCTTACAAGACCCTATTTGAATATGTTTTTTCTTATATAATGGTGTGAGATAGCTTAACAAAGTTTGTTGATGAATAGTGCCAAAAAGCAAATGGTGCAACTAAAAAAATGCGGAGGTAGTATGACCGAAGAGATCTGGAAAAAAGTTGATTTGAAAGTCTTATTGGCTATACAACTTTGCCTCTCGAATAAAGTATTGAAGGATGTTGTTTAGGAGGACTCGCCGATAGGTGTATGGTTGAAGTAAGAGTTTCTTTATATTGCACAGAGTGTGACCAACCGGCTTCTACTCAAGAGTAGATTGTATGACCTTCGACTTGAGAAAAGCAATTTTCTTAAGTCTCATTAGATGAATTTTCTTCTATTGTGATGGATCTTCGAAATATTGATGTGGCTTTAGATGGCGAGGATTTAGCTATATGTTTGTTGTGCTCATTACCACCCTCGTACAAGTAATTTAAGGAAATTATCTTGCATGATAGATATGATTTGATTATTGATGATGTTGACCCAAATGAATTTAATTGATAACCAATTGACATCTACATTATCAAACTCTAGTGATGAATTGTTTATTAGGGGTAGATCAAATGATGTTCCATCTACTAGTTATGATCAAATGAATTGCTAAATAATGTGAAGCTACGTATTAGTGGTACCCTCGTACAAGCAATACGAATTGATCTACCCCTAAAAAACAAACCATCACTAAAGTTTGATGATTTAGATTTCAATTGATTATCAATCAAATCCCTTGGATTTCAAAGCATCCGATCAATACTCAAATCATCCTTATCATACAATATAGTTTCCCTAAAATTCTTGTATGAGGGTAGTAATGAGCACAACAAACGTATAGTCAAATCCTCATCATCTGAAGCCACATCAATATTTTGAAAATTCATCACAATAGAAGAAAACTCATCTAAATGACACTAAAGAAAATTACTTTTCCTCAAGTCGAAGGTCATACAATCTACTCTTGAGTAGAAACCGGCTGGTGATACTTTTTGCCATGCAAAAGGACCCTAACTTCAACCATAGACCCGCCGCCGAGTCCTCCTTAGCAACTTCCCTCAAAACTTCATTCGAGAGGCAAAGTCGTATAGTCGATAAGGTCTTTAATCAACTTATTCCCATTTCTCTTTGGTCATAGTAGTAGATGTTAGGAAATAATATGCAAATTTCCTTTAGAATCAGATTATTGGGAACAAAACTTTAGTAGAAATGGCACAACCAAATATTACAAGAATATTTGTATATCTAACTCTGCTGCAAAACTTTTATTAGAATGGTAAAGAAAAATATAACAAGTGTTTACAACACTTATAAAACAAATATCACACACCTCAAATACACTCAAGAATTTTCGCAGAAATTCTTTTCAAAGCTTCTCTTTCTCTCTAAGCTTATTTGTTTTGTTCTTAAGATAATATAATATATGATTTCAAACTTCATATATATAGTTTTCATACTTGCTAAAAGTGGTTATCTGAATTTAGCAAATTGATATCTTCCTTTGAATATTATAAGCTTTCTAAATTTCAAAGGATTTCATTGATTTACTATTTTAGTTTTCTTAAAATAACTGGAGGTTATTAATAATCTAACAATCTCCCACTTGAAGACTGATTTTAATCTGTCTTCACACCTTATTCCATGTAGCACAATCATTTCTGATATGTCACTCATGTAGGCCAACTAAAGTTGAACACAACTTCAATTTGTCAATAGTTACCGTCTTTGTTAACATATCTGCCGGATTCTCAATTCCATGAATTTTCTCGAGCTTTAACACTCCATCTTCTAATAGAGATCTTATGAAATGATACCGAAGCCCGATATGTTTTGTTCTAGAATGGAATGCTGAATTCTTTGCCAAATGTATTGCACTTTGACTATCACTGTACATCACATTATTCTCTTGCTTGAATCCTAACTCAGTTAACAAACCTTGAAGCCATATCATCTCTTTACTAGCTTCCGTTACTGCCACATATTCAGCTTCTGTAGTGGATAGAGCAACAATCTTCTGCAACCGCGACATCCAACTAACTGTTGTATCTCCAACTGTGAATATATAACCGGTGGTACTTTTTCTTTGGTCGACTTCACCTCCGTAATCAGCATCGACATAGCCTTTTAGTTGTAATTCACCTTTGCCGAAGTGCAAACACTTCTCTGTGGTACGTCGTAGATACCTTAAAATCCACTTAACTGATTCCCAATGAATTTTTCCTGGATTTGACATGAACCTGCTAACAACTCCCACTACATGTCCAATATCTGGTCTTGTACAAACCATTGCATACATTAAACTTCCAATAGCTGAGGCATAAGGAACCTTAGCCATATAATCTTTATCTTCCTCCGTCTAGGAGACTGATCCTTGGATAATCGAAAGTGACTTTGCTAAGGGTGTGTTCACTGGTTTAGCGTCGGTCATATTAAATTTTTTGCAAAACGCGATTGATGTAATCTACTTGAGATAGCTGCAAAGTACCTTTATGCTTATCTCTTGTAATTTGCATTCCAAGAATCTTCTTTGCTGGACCTAAGTCCTTCATGTCAAACTCCTTTGACAATTGCTGCTTCAATCTTCTTATATCATCCATATTCGAACCTGCTACTAACATATCATCTACATAAAGTAGTAAGATGATATAACTGGATTTATATCTCTTGACATAGCAACAGTGGTCAGCGTTGCACTTCTGGAAATCTTCCCTATGCATAAAGTTATCAAACTTTTTGTACCATTGTCTTGGGGCTTGTTTTAGGCCATACAAACTTTTCTTAAGTTTGCACACCATATTTCTTTCCCACTTTCTAAGAAACCTTCTGGTTGATGCATGTATATTTCTTCATCCAGATCTCCATGAAGAAATGCATTTTTCACATCCAATTGCTCAAGATGAAGATCTTCAATGGCAACAATACTCAATAGACTTCTGATGGTATTGAGTTTCACAACAGGTGCAAAAATCTCATTGTAGTCAATCCCTTCTTTCTGTTGGAATCCTTTGACTACTAATCGAGCTTTGTATCTCTTGGAACCATCATGCTCCTTTTTCACTCGATATACCCATTTGTTGTGAAGTGCCTTTTTACCCATGGGTAATTCAGCTAATTCCCATGTTTGATTTGAGATCAAAGATTGCATCTCATCTTTCATTGCAAGCTCCCACTTGCTAGCATCACTGGTTTTACATGCTTCATCATAACATTCAGGCTCCCCTTTATCAGTTAATAATAGATAATTCATATACCTTCTATTAGGTACACGAGGTCGAGAAGACCTTCCGAGTACAGGAGGAGCTGTAATAGAAGGTTGCGTTGTTTCGGACTGTTGCATACCACTATGTTCTTCTTCTTGATGACTTGTTATAGCTTCTTCTGTAACAGGATTGTGCGTTGTCACGAGACTATCTGGGATAGAACTTGGATTGACAAATATGGGCCCACTCTTGTATGAGTCGTTGGCGGCAGTTTTATGTCTATCCTTATACATGACTCTTTCATTAAAAATCACATCTCTTGTATGTATCACCTTTTTATTTTCATCATCCCAAATGCGGTAACCGAACTCATCCCCACCATAGCCAATGAAAGTACATTTCTTTGATTTAGGATCAAGCTTATTCCTGCCTTGATCACTAATATGCACATATGCTACACAACCAAAAACCTTTAGATGAGACAAATTTATCTCTTTTTCAGTCCACACCTCTTCTGGTATTTTATATTCTATCAAGTAAGTTGCTGTGTTGACTGCTTATGCCCAGAATTGCTTCGGTAAACCTGAATGTATACGAATGCTTCTGGCTCTTTCTGTCAATGTTCGGTTCGTACGCTCAACTACACCGTTGTGTTGAGGCGTACCCGGCACAGTTCTCTCCATCTTGATTCCATGCTCATAGCAAAACTTCTTGAATGTGGTGTCTTCATATTCACCACCATTGTCGGTTCTTAACTTCTTAATTTTCAAACCTGTCTCATTTTCCACCATAGCTTTCCATCTCTTGAAAGCTTCAAACACTTCAGATTTATGTTTTAGGAAGTAAACCCATACCTTCCGAGAGTGATCATCGATGAAAGTTACAAAATAGTGTTTTTCGCCAATGAATGAGGTAGTTGTTGGTCCCCAAACATCGGAGTGAACAAGCTCCAACTTTTCCTTCTTTGGGGTTCTACCACTAGTCCGAAAGCTTACCCTCTTCTCCTTTCCAAGTATGCACTCCTCGCACATGTCTACTTCAACAGACTGTAACTCTGGAATTTTTCCTTTTGAATGCATAAGCTTCATCCCTTTCTCACTCATGTGGCCAAGTTTTTGGTGCCACAATTTGGAATTTTCATTTCGTGTTGCAACTGCAATCGTACAACATGCCCCTGCTGTCATGTAAAGAGTACCACTAATTTCCCAACTGAGATCAAGTTCTTTCTTAGATCGGGAATATGCTGACATCCTTCAGCTCCCAAACTGACCCATTTAACTTAATCTTAACTACACCTTTACCAACAATGTTACAAGGTTGATCATCACCCAGATATACTTTTCCAAGGTTTCCAGGGACATATCTCTCGAAGAAATCTTTCTTCGAAGTAGCGTGGAATGATGCTCCAGAGTCTAACACCCAAGACTCTTCCTTACTCTCCAGAGAGCATATCAACGCATCATCTCCTTCCAAGGTAGAAGTGATATTTGCTTCTGCCTTTGCTTCTTGATTTTTCGGTGCACTCTTGCACTGATTTTTGTAGTGCCTGGTCTTCCCACAATTCCAACACTCGATAGTCTTCGAGCTCGTTGAATTATTGGGAGCCCTTGATTTCGATCTCCAATTTCTAGATTTACCTTGATAGCTTGATCTTCCACGTTCATTCCTTCCGGTTGAATTTCTTCCTCTTGACTCTGTATGCAATACTGAAGAGGTTGATGATTCACCCGACTCTCTCCGTCGGATCTCTTCACTGAGAACCAGATCACGAACATCGTCAAATTTCAACTTATTGCTGCCTGACGAGCTACTCACAGCTGTGACTGTAGCATTCCAGCTATCTGGTAATGAAGACAAAAGTATCAATGCTCGAACTTCATCTTCAAAATCTATTTCGACTGAACTTAATTGAGTTGTGACTGAATTAAGTTCGTTGAGATGTTGAGCTACCGATGCACCTTCCGTCATCCGCAAATTGAATAACCGCCTCATTAAATGAACTTTATTAGAGGCTGATGGCTTCTCATACATATTCGAGAGAGCTTTCATAAGACCTGCCGTGGTCTTTTCCTTTGCTATATTAAAAGCAACATTGCGTGATAACGTTAATCGGATAACTCCGATGGCTTGTCTATCGAGAAGATTCCAATCTTCATCTTTCATTCCCTTTGGCTTAGTTTTCGAGAGAGGTTCATAAATCTTTTTCTGGTATAGGTAATCTTCGATCTGCATCTTCCAAAACCCGAAATCTGCACCATCGAATTTCTCGAGTTTTATCTTTCCTTCATCTGCAGCCATTGCTCCCACTCAAATCTAACTTCTTTGGATCGTATTTTACGATTCGTCTATGGATACGAACAAAATTTACCAACTCGGCTCTGATACCAGTTGTTAGGAAATAATATGCAAATTTCCTTTAAAATCATATTACTGGGAACAAAACTTTAGTAGAAATGGCACAACCAAATATTACAAGAATATTTGTATATCAAACTATCCTGCAAAACTTTTATTAGAATGGTAAAGAAAAATATAACAAGTGTTTACAACACTTATAAAACAAATATCACACACCTCAAATACACTCAAGAATTTTCGCAGAAATTCTTTTCAAAGCTTCTCTTTCTCTCTAAGCTTATTTGTTTTGTTCTTAAGATAATATAATATATGATTCCAAACTTCATATATATAGTTTTCATACTTGCTAAAAGTGGTTATCTAAATTTAGCAAATTGATATCTTCCTTTGAATATTTTAAGCTTTCTAAATTTCAAAGGATTCCATTGATTTACTATTTTAGTTTTCTTAAAATAACTGGAGGTTATTAATAATCTAACAGTAGACTTCGTCACCTTGCCATAAAAGGGGCTTGTGAACACCATTTTGAATCAAGATTGCATTCATATTCAGTTGGCACAACCCAAAATTGATGGAGGTATCAAACTTGTCAATACAAAGCTTTATTGTTGACATATTCTTCAAAGAAATCGACTTGAAATTTCCTTAACCTCAAGCTTTGATACCAATTGTTAGCAATAAATATAATTTAAAAGGAAACATAACCAAATAAATCCGGAATAATCATGATAAAATCGCGTAAACCACGAAACAAGGCCAAAACGCTCCACCAGGCAAAGATTAGCCCTCACGGGCCAGACTGCCCGAGCTTGCCCAGGGCACAAAATCTCGTGCCTCGAGCGGGCTGGACCACCCGTCAGGGCCACATCACACCCACCCACTCACGGGAGAGATGCACAAATTGTACAAGCAAGAAATCGAAGGCACCCGACCTATGCGCGTCGTGCACACCCGACGCGTGCCCCGCACTCCTGCAGCTCACCCATTTTCTTCATCTATCTCCTTCCCCAAGAAATCGAAGGGACATATAGGTTCCAGCTTTTGGTGGATGTAAGCAAGATTTACCGAACCATATTAATTCTTTGTGTCTCTTTATTGCTTTTACTGCTCACTTAAAGTTTTAGACTTTTACACTTATTGTTGGTGAAGTTGATTAGCAAACCTTAGGTCCTCTTGAATTGCATTGATTGCTAACAAATTATAAGACTAATTTAGTCCCATATAAAAAGTCTATATACCTAATTCGGTAAGTCCATCAAAGGTTCCCTCTCCATTAAAACTTAAAAGTTAGATCAAACGATAGTTTCCCCTTTCACTCCCCAACGAATCCAACCTTTTTCTCCCTTCTTTCCCAATTAACATCTCATCTCTTTTTCATTTTATCTCGCTATCCACCTTTAATTATTTTATATACATTCAATTGTTATTCTTAAACCTATGCCAAAGATAAAAAAATTTATTTGGGACATAGGCTTATAAGGACTATTAGGGAATGGAACCCATTTACCCAATCTCTTATCCTTTTGACCTTGAAGAATATGTCTTCTATCTCCTAATGTCTTGCACACTTTGTTAAATTGGATTCATCAAATTGTTCTTCATATTCTCTTGGCTTGAAATCACCTTTGTCATTTCCCAAATAAATTGACACAAATCTCAGTTAAGCTTTCTTTTCTATCTCCCCCCTAGCTCGTGACATGCCACAACCATAATTTTTGAGTATTTTGGGACTCGCCCTTCACTAGCATAATAAAATAGTTCGGCAATCATATATCGTGCCACACCTATACTTTAGCTTCAATATTTGTGCCAAACTGTATAGCGAAAACAATAAAATCATGGAGCGTATAAAAGAGAAAAAATTATGTTGAAGTAAGGGAGTATGACATTATACAATTGATACCTCGGTTAAGAAAAAAGCTAAAGTTATTGTAGTGTGAATTGGAGATAAAAGTATAAAATTTCATGTTTGTTTTGTAAAATTGAATTATAAGTGGGATTAGAATTGGAAAAATAAAGAAGTTTATTATCATGATTATATCACTAAGGGGAAGCATGTCTTAGAAGAAATATTTGACAACGCTCCAAAAGTTGCCAAAGAATACAATCCCGGGGGATATTTTGTGTAGGTGTGTCATACATCATACGTTTATGGTGGTACTTAGCATGGTTTTGGTGATATACTTCCTTCATTCCTTTTTATTTGCTAACACTTTGAGTTTTGCACTATACGTATACTAACCTTGATAAATGTTAGTATGCAAGATATTGTTGGATTTATCATAATCTATAATCTATGAAATATCAACTTCTTGTAATATTAACTAATAGAGACTCGAGATATAAGTGATCAAAGTACTGCAGAAAATGTAAAAGTCACAGTTTTGTAATCAAAAAAGTGTGATGGTACTTTAAAAGACTTATGATGGTACGACTGGTAGCAATATACAAAATTTGATATGTATTTGAGGTCTCGAGATCAAACCCTATACTATGTAATGTATTAATTTTTTTTATTGTACATGGATTACATGAACTAAAACTCCCTAGGGAGCGCGTCACGTGGCACATTTTCTTGTTTTCGCACGCCTTTTAATATATTTGTATAGATTTTTCCTGATTTGATTAGAAAACCGTGTCATCATTATTTATTTGCTTCTTGAAATCAGTTTTTTTCTTTATTTTTTGAGAGATTGGTTACATTTAATGTTCTTCCAGCAATTATTATTTCATTCTCCCTCCTAAAATCACACTTTCCCTAGAACATTTATTTAAATAAATAAAAAGTCTTTACTCTCCTCTAAGATTCTATTTCCATTCATTCCGTAAAAAATGGAATTAATCACTATATTATGAGACTGCGAGACTATATCATAAAGGAGAATTAGAAAAACCGAAATTATAAAGTTGATTTTCAACTGCTTTGACAGTATATTATGGTTATTTACTACAAAAATCGCAAATCTAGGAGATAAACTTGGAGATTTCCACTAGACAGTCATCCAAAATCATCACAAAAATTCAAAATTCAATAGAAAAAAAAAGACTACTCCGATAAAATAAAAGAGAGAAAAGATGAAAAGAAGGGTACCTTCGGTTATTGAGCTTGCGAGGTGCGGTGAAAGAAGTGCCCGATATTTGCTCGGCGTATAAGCCAAAAGGGCAGAGAAGTGGGTTATTTTGTCCTTGAGGTAAAGCTCCGGCAACAGCTTCCGACGATAAATGGTTTCCAAAGCCGGAAAGATAGTTCAAATCCTCCGGAAAATTAAGCTCCGACGCCATTGTTGTTGCAGCTCAGACAGCGGGAGCTGAAATCGAGGTGCAGATGTTAGGACCAAACTCAAATATAGTTGGTGGGTGCGTGGGTCGTCAGGTTGACGTGTTTGATGGTCCAACTGATTTTTGTTGGGAAATTATATTGTCGATAGATCGGGACGGAGCCAGGATTGAATATAATGATATTATTATAGGAAATTATTTCTCATGATTTGAATTCGATCCCTCGTTTAGGTCAGCCAGTCCAGCGTTGACATGAGTTTTCAACTACCTTCACCAAGCAAGCTTGGTTGGATGTTTGAGCTACTCGAAAAGAGTTATTTGGTGCTAATTTTTCTTTAATCATACCAATTATATAAAGTGAAACTATTGAGTCAGACCGTCTGACCCAATATGTTTCGTCGGACGAAGTCGCGAGAACGCTACTGCTCCTTCTTCATCTTCCTCCTCCACCGCCGCCGCGCCGCTGTTCCTTCTTGATATGGTAAAACTAAGAATAATGGGGAAGCAGGAGAAGACAATCACAAAACCCACGAAGGAAAATAATGGGGAAGCAAGAGAAGAAAAATTACCAGAATTAGGAGTAACAGAAATACATCTTCTTTGTAAAACAGAAGTTTCGGAGGTTTTAACATTTCCCAAAGACTCAATCAAAGGAGAAACTTTAGACACAAATTTAGCAGACTTAGACCTGCCATAATGGGCAATTTTCAACTTCCTTTGAGCATTCTGAAGCGCCATTTGTTCCCTCCTCCCAGCAGCTATACTTCCGGGAGACTCTGTTATGAGCGATGACGAATACGAATAACCCAGCAATAATGAGGGATCAATGGCTAAAACTAAGAATAATAAAACTGTAATATCCCGAAAATTTAAACTTTCTTAAATTATATAATAATAATTAGTGGCTAAATTTTTCCTTTAATCATAAGTTATTATCGAAATTTTGTTATTCTATATCCACATAATGATAATTAATTCGTTAAATATAGGTTGCAAATAATAGATATATGTAACGTCAACAACGATCTTCGATAATAAAAGTAACACTAATAAAGAAAGGTCAGTTGTTAAAATGAATCGAATAATTATATTTTGTTGCGTCATTTCATGGTTAGATTAAACGGAAAGGATATTACAGCCTCCCCCGGCTTTCAAGTTATTACACAGGAATCGAGGTAACATCTATTGCTAACACCCACGATCCCCTTCGAAATGTGTTTATGAAATGATGTTTATAATTATGTTAAGGATTTTGCAATGTGATTCTTATATGGATTGTGGGATTAAATTGCCTTCGAATGATTTTCGTAAATGATGATCTTATGAGTTATTGATGCTCAAGTATGATTTATGAAAGATCTATGGCTTATGTCGATGAATGCTAAACGAACGAAACATGATAAATAAAAGTGAAAGAGGTTCTGGCAGTATAATGTTACGCTTATCTACTTTATGGTCGTGCACGTACCTTCGCACCGCCGTACACCCGAAAAGGGAGCTGGGCTCCTCGAGGGGTACCGCATGCTATTTTGGTGCGAGCGGTGTATCCAAAAAGGGAGCGGGGCTCCTTGAGGATCATCGCATAGTGGTGTATCCAAAAAGGGAGCTGGGCTCCTTGAGGATCATCACATGGTGGTGTACCCAAAAAGGGAGTTGGGCTCCTTGAGGGTCATCACATGTCTATACTCGCCAGTTACCAAGCTAAAAGATGAAAAGGTAATGGGAACTTATGAAGTATCACGATGCTATTTATAATTGTTTACTTTGCTATTATTTCATTACGAATTTGAAATATGTTTTACTATATTCTCTTCTCCCTGTTTGCAAATAAAATGAATTGAAATGAATTTACGTTGTTAGGGTAGTATGTTACTGAGCTTCGGCTCACGATGTTGCTTTTGATTTTAGGTACTGATGAAGATGACGGGATGGCGTAGAAGTGAGGATGGCCAACTACTTTACATTATGAAACTATATTGGTTATGTAATCTAAATCTATGATCACTAGAACACGAACTTAGTTTAACTATAACTACGTAATCATCTATGCTTAGCTATTTATATTAATATAATTAAGATGCTTATTTCAATAACTATAATATGTTTAGCGTCATGAACGAATGTTTGTCTTGTATTTTCTCGAACGGAAAATATGGCAGTAACGCACCGACCATCTAAGTTCCGCTGCTAACATTGGATTAATTAACTTAAAAATAATGTTTAGAGGTCGGGGCGTTACAAAAACTAAGAATCCAAGATACTTGATATGGTAAGTTACTTTCATTTAGAGGTAACTCACTTTCATTTAGAGGTAACTTACTTTCATTTAGAGGTTTTCATTTAGAGGTAATTTACTTTCATTTAGAGGTAACTTACTTTCATTTAGAGGTAAGTTACTTTCATTTAGACGTAAGTTACTTTCATTTAGAGGTAACTTACTTTCATTTGGAGGTAAGTTACTTTCATTTGGAGGTAAGTTACTTTCATTTAGAGGTAAGATAAGTAACTGAACTTAGAAGACATCCAACTGAAAAAAATTTAAAACCAACTGAACAAAAAAAATGAAGACTAACTGAAAAAAATGAAGACTAACTGAAAAAAAATTAAGACTAACTGAAAAAAAAATGAAGACTAACTGAAAAAAAATGAAGACTAACTGAAAAAAATGAAGACTAACTGAAAAAAAAATAAAGACTAACTGAAAAAAAATGAAGACTAACTGAAAAAAATTAAGACTAACTGAAAAAAATTAAGACTAACTGAAAAAAAATTAAGACTAACTGATGTGGTCCGACCGTCTGACACAATACCTTTTGATCTCTTATATAAATTTCTATATTAATTTATAGGTTATGTTCGATTGGTATAGAAAATGGTGGAATTTGTACTATTGATGGTAAGAAAATGTGCTCTTATGTTATTAACTTCAACAAATTATCAAAATTTTAAAACACTTACTAGTATATTTTTAAATATATTAATAGTTAAAATTGTGTATTGATAAATGTGAAAAGTTTTATTTATTAGTAGAAAGAGGGAGTTTTACATATTTCAATAACTTTATGTAAGAGGACAACATTTGGTGTAATATGCTACTTAGAATTTATAAGTGTGTTAAAAGACTTTGATGAAGATGATAAAGATATGAGGGAAAAAATGGAGAAAAAGGAAAAAAAGAAAAACAAAAAAAAAAACAAAAACTAACACGGTACTATGCAGGAATTGAACTTGGGTGATGGGGTTTCATTAAAGGACATTCAACAACTCCAACACGCAAAGTGCATCAATATATATCACTAGTTTGTTATATATCAGTTTTCTAAAAAAAAATTCCCAGCCAAATTTTTTAAGATTTCTTTTAGGAGTAGCATATGTTACCCCTTGTTACTTCATAGATTCAACCATGTCGATAGATACTATATAGAGCTCTCAGCTTGGTTGATGAATTAATGACCAGTTTAAGTGACGAAAAATTAAATTGAAGTGAAGGAACCGGTAACTAATATCAATTAGAAAAATTAAATTGCAACTAAAATGAACTGAAAATAAAAAATCAATATTGAATATCGACTAAACTGAAACTGTATGTAATTGCAAGAAACTGAAAAGTTAATCAAATTACTAAACTGAAGAGTATTCAAACTTATTTAAATTGAAATGTAGGTTTGTTATTATGTAATGTACTATTTAGACTAAAACAAAAGATATACAAATTGATAATTCACATACACTCTCCAACAAATAAGCTTTACAAAAACTATTGTAAATCTATAAGACTATACATTATCAAAATAAATTCATAATCAACTTCAAATCACGTTTATATTGCAAACAAAAAATTTACATCCAAGATAGATTATACATAAAACGTTTAACAATTACCCTTAAAAAATTATAAATTATTGTATGGATCCTTTAACCAAACAGATGCGATTTTCATGAACATATAATTTCATTGGGAAGTATAACCGAACTGATGTGATTCTTGGCAAGAACCGATGTCATTTTTCGTGAAAAGCTGAAATTAATTCTATCGAAATTGAAAATAATTGTTAACATATGCTCAAGTGCTATAAATGAAATTAAATGATTGGGTATTACCAAAAATATATTGCAATTTAAATAAACTGAAACGAAACTAAAAAAAATAACACTCTATATGCCAAATTGCTATGGATAGAACTGTTGAACTAATTGTGTATGATCCAAATAAAACTATAATTGAACTGAACTGAAATTAAATGTAAATGTGGTTACGTGGTTAATTACCATGGAATGAGCCGTTGAACTGTTCATATCGGTCAGTTTCAACTCGAAATTAACCGCAACTGGACTATATTGCAACCGATAAAGAAAATTTGAACTGTTTGTCCCAGAAATCGCAGCAATATACTGAATTTTTTTAATAAAAAATAAACATATCACTGTGGCTAAAAACCGCGACAATAGTTTAATCACCTATTGTTGTGCCCTTAATTGCTGCGCGGCCAAAACCGCTGCAATAGACCACTTAACGACCGCAACAATAAGCATTTATTTTATTAGTGACTGTATGTATTTGAACTAGTAAAAAAATTGAATGGAATTAGACACCCATTGCACAATACTTACTTAGGCTATGTTCAGATCGACTTATTTAAGAAATAATAAGTTCAGATAAGATAAAATAAATTCATATAAGATATATAAGTTCAGATAAGATAAATTTGGATAAGATAAATAAGTTGAATAGAACTATATTAGGCAACACAATAAACTAGAATATAAATCTAAGTGATTAAAATATAATTGACAATATCGTGTAATATTATACTTAATCTTTAAGTTGAAAAATTGGTCATTTTATACCATGTGATTTTATTAATTTTAATTATAATATCATTGTCTCATACACGTAGAAATGAAATATTGATCATCGCTCACGAACATAGGCACATTATTAATTTCTTCTTTAAGATAACTTGTGAAAATGATGTTTTATTTTCTAGCCAATATATATATATATATATATATATATATATATATATATATATGTAAAGAGGTACATGAAGAGTCTAGTGAATCCCTATCTCAGGGATAAATCACAAGACACTTAACCTAGTGGAATCCCTATCTCAGGGAGAGACCGCTAGAAACTAAAGTACAACTAAAAGAAAAAACAAAAAAAAAACCTAGATCTATCTCCTCAAAGAGACGGTACAAAAGGATTCTATAAGTACTATAAGCGGAATTTCATGAATTTAATTCATAAGTACTTAAAACAGGATCACATGCATATACAATCAAGGATCACATATAAGTTTAGAATTAAACTTTGTAGCGTGAATTCCACAAAGCTTGAATAACCCAGATAAAGAACCTCAAATGTGATTCCTCTACGTGGTCCACCAACCCGGATCAACACTCCACCAATGCTAGTTGGAAGAAAAGAAAACGTCTTCAAGTTTATGGAGTATATTACGTGACTTTTGAGAGAAATAGGAGAGAGAAAATAATAAGAGATATATAATGTATTTTCTTTACTGCCTAACCCAATATATAAATATATTTTAGGTTAACAATAACCCTTTCCTTATTTCTCTTGGCCGGCCACCCCTAGGGCCCTTATGGGCTCTAGGCTTCTTTTGTTGATCCAAGTTTAATGTGTGACCTCATAGGATCCACTATATTGGGCTTCGGGTTTATTATTTAATAACCCGAAGTTCTATAGCATTCTCTAGCAAGACGTATAGACGGCCCAATAAAATGATTTTATTATCTCCATAACACGATCCACAATATTATTAGTAATTGCATTTAAGTCGAGGACATAAATCCTTCAGGAGTCTCGTATGAGAAAAAATGTTTAAAGGAGATTGATATACTTATCGAGCTTTTAAGGAGCAATATCAAGCTAGGTTCTAAAACTTGGCTTTTTTTTTCTACAAAATAGCCGAATCGGACATTTTGACACTGTACTGAGTAGACCTTAATCCGTATTTGAGTCGCATTAAGCTTTAGCTTGTAAAAAAATTGATATGTACCATCTTAAAGATTGCATATAAGAAGTAGAAAAGAAATAAAAAACAATCAGAAGTATTAAATAACACCAATCAATGCGTGACTGTGACATAAATTCTTAAACTAATACTATATATTTACCTCTATTCCTTACCTGGCCTATAACTTATTCATTTTTGGTATGTTTCAGAGTAATTGCAATATTTTTCTTTTCGATAAATTTATATTATTAATTACATGGACCATGTTTTACTCTCTTCAATCTCCAATCCCTCCTGCTCCTTGAACGTGCCATTTTAATGAAGTATGCTACAAATATTAAGAGATAGAGGCCATAATACTACTTTCAAATAAATGTGTTCGACAATTATTTACAACACTCTTAAGGCTTATGATTTGTACCATTCGAAACTAATTTTAAAAATTTTCTTTTCCTCTTTCTATTTCTTTTCATATTTTTTATACTCAAATATAATTTGCTAGTTTAGAACTTGAGTTTGAACTTTTCATAATTACCTCAGGAGAGAATCATTTGGGAGCCCAATGGTTGGAGCTCCCACCTCCCAACCTAATAGTCGGGAGTTTGACTCTTATCAACCCCATATTTGGGTACTTGTGTGGATTTCTGCTTCTGGATATAAATCTCCAGTTTCTAGTCTCTGGAAATTCCCTTATAGGTTGGGATCCCCTTCTTACCCCCTAACTCATGAAACTGGGCCTGCTTGGGCCATTTAATTACCAAATCAAAGAAAAAAACAATCACCTCAGGAGAAATTTTGCTACTAAATGAATCCATTGGAAGTTTTGAGTCGCATTATTATACGCTCTCTTATAGATTTATTTTGCACATTTAATCACTGAAAAATCATTAATATAATTATATTTATTTTTAGTATCAATAGCCTTAAAGAAAATTTTAATTGTATAAATAACTTGGGACCATTTCATGAACAACTTTTATTTTGGATAATATTATGACCAAAACTGAAATTGGTCATCTTATGACCATTTTTTCGTCTAGAGTGGGATGAACATAAAATTTCTCTATCAAATCTCTCGAGTCTTGATCTGCAAGTCATGGACTTCAGATCTTTTTTTTTTGGGAAATTTTCTCACATACTCCTGAGGTTTTGCGTGATTCTCAAATTACCCCTCACATTTGGGGAAATCCTCAAATACTCCCAAGGTTTGTGTTTGGATCTAAATTATCCTTACTATGGACCGAACCCTTACGCCGTTAGGTTTTCCTCTCTCTCCCCAATTTCTTTCTCTCCACCCATCATCCTCCATTGGTGAACCTTCAAGCTTTCTCTCTCCTCCCACCATCCTCCATTTGTGACATTCTAAACCTCATAATTTTCTCTCCCTCCTCCCATCATCCTCCATTATTATTTTTCTTGAATTTTCGAGTAGTTACTTGAATTTTTGGGTAGTTTATTTTTTTTTCTCCCATGCAGCCACCCATACCTCCCATACCCCCACCCACGTAGACCCTCCACCCCACCACCCCCAACCCTCCCCCGGCCCGCCCCTTCGTATTTTGCAGCCCCGCCTCCCCTGCCCCCTTCAATTTCCACCATTGCTCTTCGTGTTTACCGTGTTCGTCTGGTGTTTGATGGGGGTGCTGGGTGAAGTGCTCGTCAATTTATATTGATGTTCTCATATCTCCTCTTGTTGGATCCTGAAAATCGAAACGGGGTGGGGTGGGGTGGGGGAGGGATGGGGGCTGCAGAATTCGAAGGAGGTGGGGGAAAGTAGGGGCTACATAATTTGAAGGGGTGGGGGGTTGGGTTGGCGGTGTGGTGGAGTCAAGGCTGGGTGGGTGGTGGGAGGTGGGAGGTGGGAGGTGGGGTCGGGGGGTCGAAGAGGAGATGAGTGGTGAAGAAGATGGGAGGAGAGATGAAGAAGATGAAGATGGAGAGGAAAGAGATCGAAAGCTTGGAGGTTCATCAATGGAGAATGATGGGTCGAGAGAAAGAATTTAAAATTGGGGGAGGGGGAGAGGAAAACCTAACGGCGTTAGGGTTCCATCCATAGTAAAGATATTTTAGACCCAAACATAAACATTAAAGGTATTTAAAGAATTCCCCAAATGTAAGAGATGATTTGGAAATTACGTCAAACCTCAGGAGTACATGAGAAAATTTCCTTTTTTATCTCACCCTTCTCTCTCACACATACACATTCCTTTTAACAACTCTAGGCAATAGAAACTTTGGCAACCAATTATGTCGACAACTCCATATTTGAACAAAACAAAAAACAAATTATTATAAATCTTCTCTACCACCAAGGCTATGACTAAGTGCGATGATAGAGATTTTAACCACGATGCTTATTGAAATAAAGACTATGCAATATGCATGATTTTATTTATTGCTGAATGTACAACAAAGTAAACTTTTTACCCTAAAAGTAAAGCGACATATATGACATAACCAAAACAAGCGCATCTACATACGATCTGGTGTATTTATTGAGCACACTAATAAAGCAAATAATTGATGTGAAATAATATTATAACTTAAATAGTATATTAAGCGGTGCCGAATGCCCTCTTCATTCTCATTACCTCCTCATTACTTAAAAGAGTAATTTGTTGAGCTATATCAGCGGGTAAGTTACCAGCAAATAAAGCGTTCATAGAGAACTGAATTGCTGGGTTTGCGCCATTCAAACTAACAAAGGCAGTGGCGGGGGTTGCACCAACATTAACTTGAAAATGCAGCATGGCTTGTGGAAAAATCATAACGTCTCCAACTTCAAGTCTTCTATAGTATGCAGTATTGTTTGCGTCAATAAATCCGGCAATTATTGACCCTCTTGCTACAATAATAACCTCTGATGTTCGGTGTGAGTGTACTGGTATAACTCCACCGACACCAAAGTCTAACCTTGCCATAGAAATACCTAAGCCATTTAAAGCTGGAAATGCATCCACAAAGGCTAGAGTTACATTATTTCTAGGTACGTTTGTGATTGTTCGGTCACCACGAAAACCGGTGTAAACAAAATCATCTGCTGTAAGAGTAGCAGGATCCCTACAAGCATACCCTTCTGGTCCCCTTGGAAGACTAGGGTCAGCTACACAAAAGTCAACTTCTATAGCACGAGAGAGAGACACTAAGAGCGAAAAAGTGAAGAAAACTACAAGATTATTCATTTTGGAATTAACTAAAATATAAGGGCTAGATTTGCTAAGGAGAGTTCTACTATTGGATATGTGTTTTTCGTTCATCTAGTAGCCAAGAGAGGCACCCTATATATAGAATACTTATCCTACCTTAACCAAAGGGGAATATTACACATCTTCTTGTTCAAATTAATTGTTCAAGCTAGGAGTCAATCATATGACACAATAGCTCTTCTAGATTTTTGAAAAAAAATGTTTTCAATGGCTTCTGGCATGGAGAATAGTATTCTGAAACGGAAATTAGGATTATTCAATTATATAAGACGGTCCGCAAAACACGAAGCTTATGTAACAGAAATGACATATTGCATTTTAGCTATATAGAGAATTCATAAATGGTGGGTACTTATTAATACTCCTACACTGTTTGAAGATGTCATATGGTCTCCTTCATGTTTTTATTAACGGACTTGGTCTTCGTTATATCTTATTTCTTGTCCTTTTCTTTAGGTTGTTAATGGTATTTTTACGTAATTAGTTTCTTGTATCGTGATAGGAATGATGGTTCGTGCTTTTTTTTTTTTTTTTTTTTTATAGAACATACATAAATTCGTGTTGTTGTATTTAATTGCTCAACAAACTCATGTAGTACTTGTAATTTGTAAAATGTAATTTCTTTTGGGTGCAGTTAACACTCTTGAGTCTTGTAACTCTTGCTTTTAAAAAAGCATATTTTAGCCAGGTCCTTTGTGCTTATCAAATTCATGGTAGTATAGGTGATTAATTATATCTAACTAGTTATAGAACACATGTGTATACACATGTTACATTATATTCAGTTTGTGGTTTTTATATTTCTATGTTAATCTTTAAATCTTGAGTGTGTTTTGCCTGTAACATTTTTTTTTTAAAAGGTAAGATGAAGTCCCTTGCAAGGAACGGGGAAATTGGGGATCTTCGCAAGGGGTGAGACTCGATCCCTTGATCTTTGGGATCGGAGGTGATGCCAATACCACTAGGCTATCACCTGCTGCTCGTTTTGCCTATAACATGTCATTTACAAAACACTTTCATGTCATTATGCATATGCTTGATCATATCATTATTATAGGCTTCAATGTAATTTTTCAATAAACTTGTACGTTATCCTTTATTTCATTATTTATTTTTCAATTCTATACGTTGTCATCATTATTCACTTCTATGTCAGTTTCAATAAATTTGTATAATTTTTCCTTATTACATTATTAATTTTCAACTCTTTATATTTCTTATCATTATTATATAAATTAATTTAGAGTCATTTTTCAATAAATTTGTATCATTTTTCCTTATTTAATTTCATTATTATCAATTTTCAACTCTTTTATGTCATTAAGAGAAACGATATTATTATTACACACTTTTATGTCATTTATTTATGTCACTTTTTATGTAGGATAATTAACTCAGGGACATGTTAGTAATTTACCTTTAATTGGGTGGTTAGCCATGTTTTAAGTGAATTAGGATCACTAACTATATTTGCTCAAATTAGGAAGTCACTTGGTATAAATTTTTCCGGCCTGCCATCAAATAGAAACTGAAAGTAAGGAGGCTACTATGTAGAATTTCCTTTATTGGATTCAAAAGCTTATTTTAATTATTTTGTATAAGATATGATGTAATAGTTACACCCAAGACCTTATGTTAAATCTTATCAAAAAAGTCACGATACTCATGTAACACATTTTGTGGGTTTTATTTTATTAAATTGTTGAGGGTAGCTCTAGATCCCGTCTAATACCTACTAGTAGATGCATGGAAATTAAATAAGACTTCAATAAAACCTTTGAATTCGAAATATGGTAAAGTACGTCCTTGGAGGAGTACCAAGTTCTAATTGATTTTTTTAGCAATAATCCTATCAATTAGTTTGGAGATTTGTAATGCAATCATTTTACTAGCTAGATGGAATTTCAATAAATTAAGTGCACGAGAAATTAACCAAAAAGTTCTCCTTTCAATCCCAAGTGAAAGAGCTACTATTTCCATTGCCTTTTAGTTTGATTACAAAGTTTCTTTATGTAGATAAATGGAATTTTAATGAATTGAATGCACGAGAATTTGAAATATAAAATAACCAGATTATTCTCCTTTCAATTCCAAGTAGAGATGAAAATGGGTAGGATTCGGACAGAGTCCTCTAAGATTCGAATCCATATCCGTTTTTTGGGCAAGGATCCATATCGTACCCGGATCCACTAGGTAATAAGAATTAGGATCCAGATCCGTATGGATCCTACGGAT